>NC_053156.1:225447415-225747415 GCF_016835505.1 Polypterus senegalus | reverse complement strand
AGCTATGAAATGGGCGACACCTCAGCACCACACTAGTTCAGATGGAATGGAACCACTGTAAGGTTTTTTTTATGGTGGCCGGAGTGCCAATTCTGCTACCAACCCCCACATTTTTCCCTGCAGCTTAGAGAGCCTACATGCAGGGCTGGATGCAGATTAATGTCATACCCAGAATAGGTTCTGGAAGTAGTGTCTGAAAATATGTATTGGATTGATTGGCAGTATTATAATGAATTGGGCTAAGTCAAGATACGTAGAACTTTTCCATAACTGAGTATGTTTTGTTCTTTTGTTGTTGGCTCAAGCAATTAATTTTGCAAAAAATTTGAGGTTTTCTTGAAAAGCACAATCAATGAATATAAGATGATGTTAATGATAATGATACAAATGAATCAGCTGAATTTCATAGAAATAATCATTGTAATTTATTCCATAGTAATATGAACTGTAATTTTACCAGAATCAGATAATTTTAGAATTTCAATATACAGCATCTCTGCTTTTTGACAAAAATGTTGATATTGTCAGTTATTTTATTAATTGCTTCCAATGTCTTCTATGTCTTTGTCAACTGATAATGATTTAATAATGTGTAATTTAAGGTTATAAACTGTATATTTTCAATGGTTATAGCCCTTTTCATATTTCAAAATATTTTTAAGAATGGTCTGTTGACAGTGGATAAACTGGGAATTTTGGCACTTTGCTAATAAATAAAATAATCTGCGTTGTATAATAGTATTTTGGGCCTGTAAGGGAGAATACCACATTTGTTTTTTTAGGAAACTATCAAGGGACCTCCCTTGCAAGAGCATTTAGGCAGCTGAAAGACCACACCCATTTTCATTGTTAAGATGTCAAGAGGACACATAAAGCCTTTAAGGAGTTCTCACAACTTCCAAATCTCAGTGTAACCCTTAGTTTTTCATATACAGTACATGCTCTTAAAACTTTCTCTTAGTGCAGTATGCATTACATCAATGGTATGTAATATGGTATACTGAAATTAGGTAAGACATTGTAAAAACAGCTATTAAAAATCTTAGAAATGCAACTGATATAATTCAGTAGAGAATGCTTACAGAAACACTAGTCATTAAAAAGTTCCATTGATTGATATTCTGTTTATGGGGTATGAAGGCAATTACAACACTTTTGCAATGATTATTTTCACTTTTTGTAGACAGTGTAGATATGACCTGTAATAAATGTGCAATGTGTAATATCCTGAACTAAAACAACTCATCTGAGAAATTAAAAAGAAACATCACTTCAGTGAGACCAATATCAGACGTATTACAAAAATAATTGAATAACTAACATGTAATGAGAATTAAGTTCTTGGAAACAGTGAATAATAAAGCCAGATAGGTAGAAATTATTAAAAAATATCTCATAGTAAAAGTCTAGTCAAAGAGAGTAACAGTCAAAGAGCGGGTACGAATTGTACTGGAAGTTAAATGTCTTCTTAAGCAAATGAGTTTTAAATGGAATGCGTCAGAAGATCTAAATTTACAGAGACCTCTAACGAGTCTAGGTGTAATTGAACTATTCATGGCACATGGATTAGTTAGAAGAATGACAAGACTGCTTGTATCGGTGAATTGGAGTGTGTGGAGTGATGGGTATTGATGCAAAATGTTGCTGATATAGGGTTGTACAGGGCCAGATAAAGCTTTATGACTCAGCATCAAAATTTTGTCTTCAGTTTTGGTAGATGCCAGGCACCCGGGGAAAGGTTGAACAAAACAGACATTAAATGCTAGCATGTGTGACTGAGGATCCTGTTGTGAAACCAGTTGAAGTTAATGTAATGGATTAAAAATAGAAATACTGTATATGAGTTGATTCCTCAATACAGACAAAAGCACAATTGTATCATCAGAGTGACAGGAAAAGGAGTTAAATCTGTTTAGCTGTGCTTTATTGCCAACAAAGTTCTATTTCGTTGTAGTTGAATTTTAAAAAAATGTACAATTTAATTTCTACAAGGCTGTTCATACTCCAGATTAAATAACTGAGCATCTTCTGCATAAAACTAATACAAAACTCAAAGTCAAACATTTTATAGTGAGTTAAGTACAGAGCTTTGAGGATCTGTTTACGCAACTGGAGCTAACAATGTTGATGGACAAGTTTTGCCTAACGCTGATGTAAGACTCTAAACAGTGAAAAACAGTCTCAGAGATGCTGTCCATTCCTAAAATTAATATAATTGAATATTTGCAGAAAAATGTCAATTTGAATCCCTTATGCTTTAATTTAGGCTTTCAGGGGCTTGAGCTTAATTCGGCATGTTTGAGCATAAAGCAATGACCATCTCTGGATGGAGTACTGGTCCATGACAAGGCAAACATACACTAATCATAGTCACTTATACAAGACCAATTTACAGTTGCCAATCAGCATAGCACATATGCAGAAATGTAGTTTATTGCTTTGAACAGCAATTGCCAAGATTAAGCTTTTTAGTTTAAGAACATGACCCTGATTACATATCTCTCTGGATTTTATGATGTGTCTGGGTGCACATATCTTTGTACACAGTCTACTAAATAGCTTGGTTACAACTAAGTAGATGAAAAAAAATGTGTACCAGTAATTGATACTGAATCATTACTACCATTAAAAGTGCTATATTGGGTTTTGTGTGTGATTTTTTTAATCTATAGAAGTAAGAATAATGCATTTTATTAATATTTACATAAAGGAATATACATCTGCATTCCCACAGATGGTGCACCACTAAATTTAGCAACGCTGCTAGAAATGTTAATATTTAATCATTTAGTTTGGGAGAAGAAGCCATAACAGGTATTCTAATTCCTATTTTATTTAAATATGTTAAGACAATTTTCAAAACAACTTTCTACCAATTACTAAACTTTACAATTGTTAAGATTTGTTAATATCATTCTCCCTCTCCGTTGTCTCTCCTCCATTGAGGAATTTGTATCACTATTTCCTTGCTCACTAAACAGAACTCATACTTTTTGTTTACAACTTTAAAATGTTTTGAAAACTGAGCATCAATGTACACACTGGAACCCATTGGTCCACACTGTGTAGAAATAGAAATTCTGGTCAGAAACTTTAAGAAAAGTATGGGTTTCTGAAGACTAATGACACAGCACTGACAACATTCATAGCAGTGCAAATATCATGCTCATTTATTTTTTATTTATTGCTCTGTTTAGTGTGTTTCTACCTTCTGTCCAATAGAAAAAGGTCTGTTCCCCCATATGGTGACATAATTGCATTATTTAATTTGAAAATAGATCATGTAAAGGTGTTTGATGGGCAGTAAAAAGAGACTTCGGCATGTAAGTCTTGAGCTTGTGTTTGGAATTCAAAAGTGACATGATACATTTGATTTATCAATAGTTCAGATGCCTACTTTAATGATTACTCCAAAATGGCATAAAATGATTAAGGAAGCTTTTCAGGCCCAGCAGAGTAGCTGTTATACAGGAAAGCTGAGGCAACAGCTCCACCAAAAGTTATTCAAGTAAACTGATTATCTTTTTTTTTCAACTCACTTTTTCATTTCAGTGTTAAAATTATTTTCCTGATAAGAGACTGAAGATGATTATTACCATGTAATGATATAAAACACGTGAACAAAAAATAAAATATTTAGCATTTATTGTGTACTGTGTGGAGTGAAAGTGAAAGAAGGTTAAGCTTAAACTATATTATTCATTTGTGAGGCCATACCTGAAATATTATTTGCAGTTTTGGTCTCTGTATCTCAAGAAGTACGTAACAATACTGAGGAAAACAAAGCAAAGATCTATTAGACTTATTTTGGAACTTTAAGGAATCTGCTTTAAGGAAAGAGGGAAGAGTTAAAAGTGGATATCACCTGTTACTTTAACAATAAGTTCTTTAAAAAGAACAAGATGGCTCAGATTTAAATTAGTTAAGGATAAATTACACATACTTAAATGTTAGGAAGTTCTTACTGAAGACTGTGAATACATGGAACTGGATGGCAAACATCTGAAAGTAGAATGTTTGACTTTATGTCTCAGTTTGACAATACTGTAGAAACATAGAAACATTAGGTTAATAGGAAATGACAGGTGTTGGGTGCAACAGTGTGTTCTTGTCAAACATATATTGTGTTCTTGCAAATAAATATTCTAAACCACTGTGGCAAAGAATTGAGCAAAAATCTTGAGTAAAATAAAATATTTTGTTGACAATACCATGTTGGATGGCACAGTAGTATTTTTTCTGCAACAACCCATATATATGTGTAACTTTATGTAGTGTGGTTGTGAATGTACCTTGCTCAATCTGCATTTGGTTCCTGCTTTGTGCCAGTTGTTACAGGGATGGGCTTTGAAGCCCTGTGAACCTGGACTGTGTTAAGCAGGTATAGTGATAAATACATTAATCAAAGGTACTGATTAAAACTAACTAAATGAATTTATATGGTAAGTAATACAACTATTTCTGAATACAGTAAATTCTAATCTTATATTAGTGATGTCAAGAGCCAGCGAGGTTGCCTTAGTGACAGGCACAGCTTAAGAGTTTTTCAGTTTGGATGATACATTTTTGAGCTGCCATTTCAATTCTTTAATGCGTATGAGGTTCAAGACAAGATAGCCTATGAATATATATAAATACAAAATATATTTTCAAAAAATTATACACAATGAAGTGTATTTTTAAAACATTTAAGAACTCACTAGACTTAGTATTATTACAACTGTATTGCAGAATTCTTACAATGATTTACTGTGCAATGCAGAATTTGAGATAAATTAAGCATTACAATGTCTGTATTGCATTTTAGTACAATATGAAATTTAGCACTTTAAATGAAGAGAAGCTTTAATTCTTTTGCAATATTTTTATATTGCTGACAATATTTCTATAATTAGATTTTTTTTACTTTAGACATTTATATGTTATTCTGTTATATAGATGTGCATAGGCGTAGTATGATTTTTATTTTGTACAGTACTGTATTTTTTCCAGGTTTTCTGCCATTTGTATGCATTTTAATTGTTTTGCTGCCTGATGAAATTATAGTGTTTTCACTAGCTAAATGCATTTGCATTATTTTGCAGTCATACATTTTTTTATATTTCATGTTTATTTCATTTTGTCATATTTCCTTACTTCTTAACTGAATATAAAAATGTTAGAATAAGAATACAAAAATATATATGGGTATGATGTTGTCTTTTCACAGAACAACATTTTGTTACTGTTCCAAGCTGCTTTTAAGAGTGATTATGCAACCAAGGTCTGTCATGAAATTAATGAGATTTGACTGCTTAAACTTAATTGTTGTTGTTGTTACAATTGTGTTGTAAAACTTGGAAGCATTTTTTGAAATGATCTTATATGACATTGTGTCGGTACATTTGATGTTTTCTGTCAGTTCCATCAATTTCATGACAGGCCTTGTATCGCGTGGGGAGGTAATGTTCATCTAGCCTATACAAACAAAATAAAATCAAACCTGAGGAAAACGAATTAGTACAAAGTTTGTGTGGAGGGTTAGGGAGGCATGCCGTGCCTATCCAACTGTGTGAACTCACTCGGAGGCTGTTGGTGATTTGTCAAATAAATCACCAGGTGGAGCTGGTGATTCAGGTAACAAAGCTTCTCGAACGTGAAGGAAACTTTAAGACTGAATTCTGCAACTGTAGTGCAATCTGTATCAGCTCAGTGGGCTGAAAAAAACAGAAAATGAATCTTGAACCTCTTTTAGATTAATAAACATTATAAATTTACAATAAAGTTTTATCATTTTTGAAGTTTTTACATTAAGCAGAGCTAATAATTTTTTAATCTGTAAATTTAATCTAATCATATATAATGTAAATACATTTTTAAGATAAAATTAGATTTTTATTGCTTTGATTTACCTATGAAATTTTCAGGATTTTACACATTCAATACTTTTGTCTGTTCCTTCTGGTATCATTGGTGTAATACTTATATGTGATATCAAAGCAAAAGTGCATAAAATATAAATTTATGTGTGCAGTGTTTGTCTTAATCTAAGATGGCTGAAGTTATTTTTATAAAATCTGCAATGTTAACTTTGTTTTAATTTTCCTTTACCTTGGTGAGGACTTATTTTGTAACTATTACTTGACATACATTTTCTTTATGTAAAAGAACAAATATCAAAAAACAGTTAAGGCAAAAGTTTTCAATCTGCCAGATGTAGACATGACATGCATGGCACCTACACCCCCAAGTATGTTCCTTGACTTTTTCCAACAGACCATTTGAAGTCATCATTCTACTTACCATCTTTGCCAATTGTGTTGCATTGGCTGTTTTCCTCCCAATGCCTGAAGATGATACTAATTTGGCCAACTCAAGTCTGGTAAGTATCTAACTTTTCTATCCTAATAGCTAAATGTTGTGCATGATTATTGTTTTACTGTTGCTTGCTTTTTGAGTGCACTGTTGTATTTAATGTGAATGTTGTACACAGTTTATAGAATGCATGCCACAAACATTAAAAGGTAGATTTTTTTGATAGGTCTATACATATTCACCAAGGGGTAGACAAAGTATAGTGAATAATCAGCATACAGTTATTTCAACATCAGGGGCATTTTGAAAGGTGCTCCAGATATGCAGTAAGTCCTGTATATTTTTCATGTAGGAAGGAAAAGACAGGATTACACATCACTGTACTTACCATATTTATTGTATTTTACTCTTTAACACCCAGGATAACGTAAGACAACTTCAACATATTTAAATCTTTGCTTGCTATAATCTGTTTTCAGAGTGCACTTAGTAATTTTATATATGCTAATGAATTTCTAAATAGCTATTGCAGGTATCTTGAAATTTGATCCCTATGCAATAATGACCAAGCCTTAACTAGAATAGAATCCATTTGTTCAGCAAATACTGTATTTGTATCTTCAGGGTTAAAATGTACTAAATTGTAAACAGTAATCCCATAGGTTATTATATAACTTGGTAATAAAGAATAAAAACATAAAGCAATTTTGCCATTGGCTATTTTGATTTACTGGTTGAATGTAAAGATGTTTGTGTCACTCCTTTGAGTTGCTCTGATTTTAATATTTCACATTCCTAATATCAACAATAGAGCTATTTTTTGTTTTCCAAATCACAAAGACATGTCAGGTTTTATGGTGAGTTTTATTGGTTCCTGTGTTGAATTCTATTCTGCTTTGATAGGCTCTTGTATCTTGTATCCTTGACCTTGACTGAGCAGGTTTAAAAATGGATTGATAAATGCATAATTTGAAGACACTGCACCATTCAATAAATATGAATTGCTTTGTGAGATTAGATCAATAGGAGTCAGAGAAGCTGTCTTTTCTCTAACTTGGAATTCTTTAAATAGCGTGAGATTGCTTTTAGGATAGAGGTTGTTAATAGTCATGGTAATTTCCCTTTATGCTAGATAAATTGGATGTTTTTGTCAGCATAACTTAATCTATTTTCCCTTTGTATAATTGTTTTTGGGTTCCTTTGCTGGGGGTAGCACAAAACAGATGTTGTCAGAGGGATACAGTACTAGTTGGTCAGTATTTATTTCTAAGTGAGACAGATGCTATCTTTATATATGTTATGCAGCAACTGAACTGAATTATACCTTTTATGTTAGAAGAAATCAGTACAGAATATTAAATCTTGTTTTAGGCTTTGATTTAAAGACTGCAGGCTGGAAAAATGTGTAAAGAAATGTGGGATGCGGGAAGATTCAATAAATATGCAAGAGATCTTCAATGGGATGGATCAATGCATTTAGATCTGTGACTAAACTGATTAACTGTTCAGTGCATTGAACATTTCGGGTTATATTTCAACACTATTTTGAACATAACCAGAGAGTGAAGAAGAAATGACCAAATTTAAAATTTAATTTTTACTTACCTTTGGCTAATGAATTTCATTTATTTTATTTCTGGCTTTTCTTTAACATGTAGCTAGCTTGCAAGTCATCTGCTATTCCAGTAATTTAGACATCAGGTTCACACATAACGTTGTTTATCAATCATCATGTTGCTCTTATCAACTACTTGTATACATTACAATTGCAATTTGTTGTCTTACTGTACATTGCATTATACAACCACTTTCTTCCACTTCTCAAGTATGTCCAGGATTCTGGTGATAACTAGTTAAACTAAAAATATTTTACTAATAAATATAGAATACACAATACAGTATGTATTTTCTAGGGTTGACAGAGATCATCTTCAACTTTGCCAGACACTATGCTGAAAGCTTGAGTTTTAGTGTATTTTTTTGGAATGTTAGAAGACTAAATGGCTTTAGTATGGCTTCAACTGAATTCGACAATGGAAAGATGGTAAATATACCTTATAAAATATCAATCAAAAAGGCACTTATTTTTATTATTTCCTTCCTGACTGTACCAAGTATCAACTTTTCAGGAATATATTAAACTAGACCTTATCCTGGCAGTACTCAGGGCTGTGCACTAAATGGGAAGTGTTATTTCATCTGAAAGTGCATTATAGGCACAGCCATACACACACAAAATGTAATTTAAAGGCTTCATAACACTTCTTTAGAGTGTGTGAGAAAGCCATAGTGTCCATCATGGATATTGCTATTTATCTTATTATTTGCAAATAGTAAGTTATCCACATTATAGTTTTTGTCTATTAACTGAAAAACAAATGTTGCTTAAAACCAATACCTGTCTTATTTAGGCTAGGAAAGCACAGAGAGAAAACACCACTCAGTTACTTCCTGTATGAGGTATAGAAGAAACTACAGTAACCGTTTAGGAAATAATATTATTTGTATTAAAAAATGTAATCAATGTTTAGAGGTGGACTCCACGTTAGGTACATCTTTCCCAGCAAGCTTGATGATACTTGTACTCCAATGTTTTTCCAGCTTTTGGCGAGTGTTCAGCACCAGTGCAATGTAGAGAGAAACTGAATTCACATGCAGATCATAGTCATGATGGCTAAAATCTTAGATTAAACAATGTTTTGGGATTATGTAACTTTTTATTTAAATAGGCTTAATTTAAATCTACTCTTTTGCATTTCAAAAGGACGTTTTTTTTTAGGTGTGCTCGTGGCTGCAAGACTAGAAATATCACAGATCTCCAAAATGATGTTCTTAATGAGTTGTATGCTTATCTGCATTGGGTTTTTCATATTTGATTATTCTTCATTGGCTAGAGTTTTCACATTGAAAGGTGATATAAAATTAAAAGTGAATGATGGCAAAAATGGATTAAAAAGAAGGATTTTCAGGATGCCTGAATCATATTGAGGTGTGTTAAATTCTTTTTCCTGGTAAGTGTAGGTGAAATAAATTATTGGTTTTATGCATGTCGCATTAGCATAGATGCAACTTTACTTTTAAGGCCATAACCAGAAAAAGTGCAGTGCCATTGATATTGTGTTCATGCAGATAGTATTGTTAAATCCTAGCAAAGAGTCCTTACCTCTACTCTAGGTGTCTTCTGTCTCTGTCCTAGAGTGGCTTCAGTGACTGCCTGTTATTGATTCAACTAATTTTATAAAATGTATGCCAGTTTTTTTTTTTTTTTTTTGCTTTAACAGTAATTCTTGACTTCTAATTAATAAACTGGTGACATGCAATCTTGCACATACTGCATCTCGTTAGAACATACAACATTAAAACATTAGAAAAATTTAGACAAGAACAGACCCTTCAGACCAAAAAAAAATATCATCAGTCTTATCAACTTAATTCTTCCAAATAAAATCAACTCGAGTTTTGAAAGTCTTGGAAGTTTACTGTCTACCACACTACTTGGTAACTTATTCAGTGCAATCATGGTTCCCTGCGCAAAGAAAAACCTGCTAATGTTTGCAGAAAATTTACCCTGTCCACATGTTCTTGTTAAACTCATTTTAAAGTAACAATCTCGATCCATCATACTAATTTCCTTCATAATGTTAAACACTTCAGTCATGTCAACTGTTAATCTCAATTTGCTTAAACTAAAAAGGTTCAACTCTTTTAATCTGTTCTCATATCTCATCCCCTGCAGTCCTTGAATTTGAGCTTCTAGCACTTCTTCTTTGTCTTTTTTACAGCTTGAAAGCCAAAACTATACACAGTACTGCATAGGAGGCCTCACAGTGCTATCTACACATCGTGCTATATAGCATTACATTCTGTTAACGTTCTTAATGGCTTCTGAACACTGTCTGGAAATTGATAGTGACAAGCCCACTACGACGCGTGTTTTCAATTTTCAGATCTCGTATTGTGTATTCAAATCTAACATTTTTACTTCCTACATATAATACTTTACATTTATTTACATTAAATTTCATCTCCCAAAAACCTGCCCAAGCTTGTATGCTATCCAAGTCCTTCTGCATTGATTCAACAGATTCACTGATAATCCACCTAGCTTGGTATCAACTGCAAACTTAAACCAGCTTCTTATTTATATTCCTATCCAAATCATCCATCCATCCATTATCCAACCCACTATATCCTAACTAAAGGGTCACAGAGGTCTGCTGGAGCCAATCCCAGCCAACACAGGGGCAATGCTGGAACAAATCCCAGGCAGGGCGCCAGCCCACCGCAGGACATACACACACACACACACACACACACACCCACACCAAGCACACACTAGGGTCAATTTAGGAACGCCAATGCACCTAACCTGCATGTCTTTGGACTGTGGGAGGAAACCGGAGCACCCAGAGGAAACCCATGCAGACACGGGGAGAGCATGCAAACTCCACACAGGGACGACCCAGGAAGCAAACCCAGGCCTCCTAACCGCGAGGCAGCAGTGCTACTACTGCACCACTGTGCTGCCCTCCTATCCAAATCATTTATATATATTTAAAACAGCAACGCTAGTATTAACCCCGGAGGTATACCACTCTTATCTTTACCTAAATCTGATTAAGTTCCTCGCACCATCATCCTCTGCTTTCAGTGTTTAGGCTAATTCTTAACCCATCTACACACAACACGCTGAATTCCCACTTCTTTTAGTTTGATGCCCAACATCTTAGGTGGTAACTTATCAAATGCTTTCTGAAAATCAAAATGAATAATATCATATGCACCATTCGTATCATATCATTTTGTTGCTTCTTCATAGAATTCCAGTATGTTAGTAAAACACGACCTCACTCATCTCCCTCTAGGACCAAGCTTCAGAATTTCAGTGTAGTTTTAAGGCAACCCTGATCTTGGAAAGTGCAGAATAATAATTTGGTTGTGCTTGTTGCATGTTTTAAAGAAAAATAAATCTAAATGTGAGCTACAATCTTTATGCAAACTTTTTGAGAATTACAGTGATGCTAATCATTAAGTAGCATGTCACATTCTTAAAAAAACAGGATTAAATCTTGACATGTTTTTGCAAAAGGTGCCTAACGCTTTATTACTGTAACTATTTAAAGTAATCATAAATGAGCAATCGTCTTGTATTTCTCCTCTGTCTTCTTTACCACACAGGAAAAAGTGGAATATATTTTTCTAATTGTCTTCACCATAGAGGCCTTTTTAAAGATTGTAGCATATGGATTTCTCTTTCACCCAGATGCCTATTTGCGGAATGGTTGGAACATATTGGATTTCATCATCGTTTTTGTTGGGTAAGAAGTATGGGATTATTTTTTTTAAGTTGGAAATTAACAAATACTTATGCTTTTTAGATTAGATTACAATTTATTTCCAGCAAAGGTCAAGCTTTATGTAATGCGGTCATATGAATGAGAGAATGTTGTGACAACTGGAGAATTATTGGGGTGCCAACATGGCCCTCCTTGTTTACTTGCAATCTTAAACAAAAATAACACTTGATGGCATAAACAAAGCATCAAAAGTAATCACCACATAAAATGGATGGCTTCTTATTAAATCAGCTCTGTCGTTGGGTCAGCCTGATTCAGAGCTCCTTCTTTCAAGTCGTCTCCCTGATAAGTGACACTTCCTTCTGGACCCCTCCTTGGCTTTTATCCACATACAGAAGTAGTTTGCAGAATGGTGTAACAATACATCTACTGCCCAAGGAAACTCTTTTTATTTTGAATTATATCATTACATACATTTTTCATAAATATTGCATTGAGACCATTCTAATATATTTTCCACTGGCTTGGTTGGGGAATCTAAATGTTAGCAACAAAACTAGGATAATTGAAATTGTAAAATGGAACAGTAAAATAATATGATTCTATCAGTCAAATCTGACAGAGCAAGTACTGTAAAAGCAGTGTATTCTTTCTGGCAGAACTCATCTACTATATTACAAATTCCATTTTTTGCCATTATGTTACATGTTCATGTTTCCAAGGATAAATAGCAATTGTTTCAGATACCTATTCATCTGAACTACTATTAATCTTCAAAATTTGTTTTACTTTTATAAAGGTCCATGGGCATTTTATATGTAACATTTATGAGCTGATGTTTTATCATAGATATTATATTCACTGGTATACTTTATTTATTTGTACAAAGTTATGTTTGATGATTGACTTTTTGTTTGATGTGTTCATAATGTGATGTATTGGTCTCTCTGTGAAACCCTGTGACAAACCAAATTTCCCTGTTTGGACACTAAATTTTAAATTAAATGTAAATTTGAATATTTAGTAGTTTCAGCATTGTCATCCACCTTTAATTTTTTATTAAACTCTCAAATACTGCATTATTGTCACTTATAAACTGTGTTATTTAAACATTGCTCAAAATATGGATTCCATTTTGTAACAATTTCTTTGACTGAATTCAAAATTACCCTGCTAAGAACAACCTGGATGATGTCCTGTCTACCCTTCCTGTGTTGCAGAACAGTATGCCAGAACTTGATTAATGCCAAAGTTACAGCTGTTTTTTTACTATTATCTTTCAGTCAAACACGGAAACTCTGCTGCTAACAATGCATAAAAGACATTCTCTTATTCCATTGTTATAGAATTGACACCATGTTCTTGATGTCTCCAGAGATCCCATGCCTTGTACAATATGAGCAACATTCAGTTACTTTGTTGAAAACTATTTACTACTCTGTCAGTCTCTCGAGTGGTAACAGAGTCTTTAAATTGAGTTAATCATTGGGAGATTAGTTACTGTGGTCTCTGTTTTCAGCCTCTTCACTGTAGCCCTGGAAGCCATCAATCGTATCGAAGGAATTGAAACTCCAGTTGGTGGCAAAGGGGCTGGATTTGATGTGAAGGCTCTTCGAGCTTTCCGGGTCCTTCGACCTCTGCGCCTTGTCTCTGGAGTGCCTAGTAAGTCACAGTAAAACTTTTATGTGATATATTAATATATTCAAATGGGATAAAAAGGATGCAAGAAAAGTGAGGCAACATTATAGTGAAAGCTGCCCACAGTGAAATGTGTTATAATTTGTAATAATATAGCCAAAACTACACCTATATATATATATATATATATATATACTGTATATTTTTTTATCCCAATGGAAAAACAAACCACTAATCCCATCTGCAAATACTGTATCTTGACAACCATAAAACACACATATAACAGGCACAAACAAAAATTGTTTGATGTTTAGTTACAAAAAGCTGGAAGCTGGATTTACTCAATCGCATTTTGTCTTGTTCACCTGTTCTAGTGTGGAGCTATGTGTTATAAATCCACAGATTTGTTAAACTTGTGTCTTTGTAAATTTATTCTAGTGACTCATGGTAATAATAAAGGTAATCTGATTATATTTTCTAAACTGTTAGAAATGTGTTTCTGTTTTGTATCTATATGGAGTCCCTGAAGGAGTGGTAAGCAGTTCTTTTAATGTATTTTATGGTATGTAATCAGTATGATTATGTTTGCATCTCTAGGTTTACAGGTTGTGCTGAATTCTATCATCAAAGCCATGGTGCCTCTCCTGCATATTGCTCTGCTTGTCCTTTTCATGATTATCATCTATGCCATCATTGGTTTAGAGCTCTTCAAGTGTAAAATGCACAAGACGTGCTACTACAGTGGCACAGGTTAGTCCTGCACATGATTATTTAACAAGCCATAAAATTTCTTTCCATGACTATTCCAAATTATGGGTAGAGGACAATTGTCTAATGTGCCTATATTGTATACTGTACCATTTGTTAAAAATGTAAAGGATGGATCTGTTTCTTTCTGAAATGTATTTCTTCTTTCTTGTTTTTTTAAAGAAATTGTCGCCATTGTAGAGGGTGAGAAGGCAGCTCCATGTGCAGTGGGAGGGCATGGCCGTGAATGCCTGATCAATGGGACTGAATGTAAAGGAGGATGGCCGGGACCCAACAATGGCATCACACACTTTGACAACTTTGGCTTTGCTATGTTGACAGTGTATCAGTGCATCACAATGGAAGGCTGGACTGATGTGCTTTATTGGGTACTTCAATTTTACTTCTTTCATTGCTTCCAATTACCTTCATTTCTATTAGAGTTTTTTCATAGATTAAAAGTGAATAACATAATGTTGTAGGAACACACTTAGAGACAGCTTATCCTCAAACTTATAGAAAGAAAGAAGAGTACCATTTTGAGAGGGTATCACCAACCATAGTTCTGTTACAGAAAAATCCCTTTGACATGAGACAGATGAAGTGTAGTAAATTGGTTTCTGTTCTCCTCTTGCTTGTTCTCTATTCTCTCTTCTCTCTCTCTCTCTCTCCCTCCCTCCCCCTTTCTTTCTCCAACCATCCAGATTGTTTGTGTCAGCTGTGGAAACATGGGAGGCTGCTTTTATGACTTGCACATAGGGTTAGGTTAGCCATTTGAGAGTGTGTATTCACTAGAAAGAGAACAGACACAGAGTTATGATCTAGCTTGTAGCCTCATCCCCTTTAATATCTCATTCAGAGGCTTCCTATAACAAAAACATTTAAGCACTTTAATTATAATATCTTTGTAATTGTTTTGTTGTATCCGCGGGCTCCTTGCATTTGAAACAGAATCAGGAAACTACAATGCTTCACAGCCTTCCTGATCTTAGCTTGGTATTTGTTTACCATGCATATGGGCCTTAGCTATTATTGTCTTGTGTTTGCTTCATCTATGGGTCCTTTACTGCGTTTAACTGCTGAAACAGGGGTATATAGTTAATTGTGAAGAGCTCCAGTAGCATTCATTATAGCTTAGAAACAAATAAGCTGTCAGAAGAGCAAACATGCAAAAGTACAATTTAACTTTCACATTGTACTGTGTTTAATTGGTGAATGCTAACATTGAAGAACCACAATGTTTATTCTGTTAGTAAAGCAAGTAAACTGAAATGTCATGAAAAACAGCTATAGGGCCAACTCTTACTAACCCATAAAAAATTAATTTTGATTATCAAAAGCTTTAAAATTTTGTAATGCAAGAAAAAGGGGCTAGAAAGATTTAAACTAGTATTCGCCATCTGTTATGTTTAAATCGTAAATGAACTGTTATATAAGGCCTACTTAGAAGAATCTTAGTATTTGTGCAGTTACTGTAGCATTCCATGTAAAGCACCACACTAACAAACAGAAAGACTGCATTGCTGACTTACAATATATAGACACAGAGATGGAGCTTGCCATTTCTCCTGTGCGTTTTTTGGTGCTCCTCCTACAATCCAAAGGCATGCTACTAAATACCTGGGGCCTCATGTATAACGCCGTGCGTAGAACTCGCACTATAACATGGCGTAAACACAAAAGCCTAAATGTGCTTACGCACAGAAAAATCCAGAGGCAGGACTCTGTGCTTACTCCAACTTCCACGTTCTTCCGCTACATAAATCCCGATCAGCGTGAAAAGTAACGCTCGTGCACGCGCTTTATGTAACGCCTCAACTCCTCCCAGAATTACGCCTCTTTGAATATGCAAATCAATATAAATCGCCCTTAAGCTCAGCCTTCTGTGAAAAGACAATGGGAAAAGCACGGGGAAAATATAGGAATTTCAGCGAATACCAAGTGGAGGCAAAGGAAAAACATACTATTTGTTCAAATAAACCATGGTATAATCAACAATAGGAAGTTGATCGAGTGACATAGAGTACTGGAGGAACTTGAAAGCTCACGTTCACAAAATCGCACAGTGCTGGAAATAAAAAAGAAGTCACATATCAAAGTCGCCGTGAAAAGGCAAGTTGTAGCCCACTGTCTGAGTGTCATATGAAAGCTTATTAGGGTACAGAGAAAAAAATACGTACACAGTGGGGAAAAAGCACGAAATGTCAACTTCAATCTCAACATTTCCACTTTAATCACGTAGTTTATGTTGTCATTAAAGTAGAACATCATAAACTTCATCTTAAAATCGTTTAATTAACTAGTTTCTCAAATCACATCGTAATTAAAGTAGCACGTTAAATGCTTTGTTTTGTATTTGATCTTCTATGTGCTCTATGTGTGTGAATTACTACTTGCTTCTTAAACCGGCTCTCTTCCTCCAACTGGACACAGAATCCATTACATTCGTGATATTACAGCTCTCTGAGTAACTAAAATACTGAGATGTATACGTGATATCATTTTTAGATTTTTGATAGGAGTTAAAGCACGTTATTAAACATGGGTTTCACTTCGATGAAATCATTTATTGCAGCAGTACTCAGGTGGCACTGGGCAGAGGAAGAATCGGTGGCTCTTTCGCCCGCCAATGTCAGTAAGGTAGCTTATGCACGGTGGATGGCCACGTCTGTTGCAGACACTGCATAGCTGCTTCGTGCTCATGACACAAGCATTTAACTTTTGCCGAAATTTGTCGCTGCGTTTTTAGCTGTGTTGTTATTTTCTCTTTCTGTTTTATATTCAATATATATTGGCGTAGCCGTCACTGCAGTCAGTTCTTTTCTTTCCCCAAGTAACCGATCGCCATACAATCAGCTCTGTAATAGAAGTTAAGCCATCTGTAAGCTTAGCGCCGATTCTTTAAAATGTTTAAGGAACATTGAAATATCTTCGTAGTACATGTTTAATTATTCTATCCTTCATGGCACTCCCAGTGAAGAATATAGATTATTTAAATGAAGTTAAAGTTTTATCTGTATAATTTAATAAACATATTTTGCTGCATTTTACCTTAAAAATGATATCCTCATCATATGTAAATACGCGCTTTATAAAGTGGCTCAGGTTGTGCGATATTATAACTATAGTGCAAGTTTACAGTGGGGTGATTGTACTTATAAGTACAAACAGTTCTACAAGGTGCAATTTATTTTGTGCGTTTAAAGTTCTTGGGATGAAACTGTTTATGAACCGCGAGGTCCGTACAGGAAAGGCTTTAAAACGTTTTGCAGTGGCTGAGACAGCGTGCGCTTGAAGCTGTATACTGATAATTCTCTTTCCGATCAGCTGCTGCTGTGATTCACACTCAGATACAGATACTGTATATAAATACTCCGAGTGGTGCAGTGAGTGTAATATGGAAAAAGATGATCCGCTGTGGCAGCTCCTAACGGGAGGAGCTGAAAGAAGAAGAAGAAGGAGAAGTGAGAGTAACAACGCTAAAGCAGTTATGGTATTTGGAATACTATGGCTGTTCCCTGGACCATTATATTGTTACAAGTTAATTACAGATTAATTAATTAATTAATTAATTAAATCAGATGCGTTACAATAATAAACAATATGTGGTTAGTTTCAGTGTATTTATAAAGCCACGTCAGGAAAATAAGGTGCAACCACACAGGAACAGTAGCACTGTTTCGACGCTGGGTGCCGCCAGTCTGCAAAACCGAGCGGAGAACTTGCGTATGACAAGGTACTGTATGAGGTACCGTGGAAAAGTGCGTGGCTTTACGCCAAGTGAAGGTTTTATACATCACGTTTTGAATGTGGAAAAGTTCTTACGCAACATTTCTGTGTGTATGCACTGTTTATACATGAGGCCCCTGGTGACTCAAAATAAGCAAATTCTGTGTACCTACTTGTAGTCTATAGGGCATTGATATGTCATTCAGAATAGGTTCCTACCTTGTTTCTGTTGATTCTGGAACAAGTCTTAGCTACCTGTGGGCTTAGTAAATGGTTAAATGAAAACATACAGTGATTGATGCATGGAAATATGCATGGAAGTTTATTTTCACCTTTTCATGCTACATCCTACAAAAATGGATTGACTTTTTTAACTGTTTGATTAGATTTAATGCATGGGCTCTAAAAGGTATTTCGCCAGCAGTATGCAGTTTTTTGTAAAAAAAAATTGCATAATGTATACTAAAATGAAGACTTGACATTTTTTGCCAATAAATTTTTGAATGGATCCCACCCAGCGTTCTACCAGTGGTTCCTGATTAATTCATTGTAAAAAATTAACTGTAAACAAGCTTTGGGATACAAGAGCAGCATTAATACTGTGCTTCCATACTGGTTAATCCCTTCCTTGGAGGTACATTCTCAGTGTGTGCAGTTACAATCTATGTTGTTTTTTTTTCAGTATGAGAGCACAATGACAATCTTTGTGAACTGCATTGGACAGTGGAAAGAAATGTAGATCTTGTTTGCTTGAGAAGAGGCAGGAGGACTCCAGGAAGGGACTAATCTGTATGTCTTTCACAGTTCATGACGACAAAATCATGCATATCTTATAAGTACAATTACACTAGCTTGTAAATAAAAACAGACAACATCTGAGAACAAATCAGAAAAGATACTGTCATCTCTGAGCCAAAAAAAAAAAAAACAGTTGTGGCCACACTTCCTTACTCGTACTAGCTGCAAGAAGAAAAATATTCAGGATATGTACAAGGGTAGCTGGTTGCATCTTATGTCATTCAATGAGAAAAGAACCACAAAGAATAATAGGAATGTGTGCTGGAGAGGCTAATCTGTGAAAATGTTTCTTGATCCCTTGTATATTTGAGCCCTTGTATATTCATATCTATTTATTTAACAACCCTGTCAAACCATGTGTTAAATAAATAATTTAATATTTCTCTAGAATCCTGGGACAACTGTTATACTTCCATGAATTTCTAAGTAATAATTATAATAATAATACATCTTATTTATGTACAGTAGTACCATTCCCATGATGTAATGTGTTCACCCCTACCTCTTCTTTCAGGTTAATGATGCAATTGGAAATGAATGGCCATGGATTTATTTTGTGAGTCTCATTCTCCTTGGATCCTTTTTTGTACTCAACTTGGTGCTTGGTGTCTTGAGTGGGTATGTGAAAACATGATATAAAAGAGTCATTTTGCTAGTTTCCAGTGTCCTCAAATCAATAACACACAAAGCATTGTCATCTGTTTTTTATCCCTAAGTGAATTCACCAAAGAACGTGAGAAAGCCAAATCCCGAGGAACTTTCCAGAAGCTGCGAGAAAGACAACAGCTGGATGAGGATCTTCGGGGTTACATGGACTGGATTACTCATGCAGAGGTCATGGATCCTGATCAGGTGCACAGAGAAGGTATGTTCATTTTTTTTAACTCATACAAGTCTCACTTTTCTCAACAGGCTTTTATCATGTTCGTCTAATGTGTCAGTGCTGATAACAGATAAAAAATACCTCAAACACTTGTTATAAATATTTCTTTGATAAATCTTACGTATTAGAGTATGCACTGAAACAGTTTTGATCTTCCGGTAAGATTTTAAGTTTTAGTTTCTATTCATAAGGTAGAGGATAAACAGATTAAAAGTTTTCATGAGTATAGTATAATAACGCAGTGGATAATATTACGTTTAAAATAGAAATTTACAGTTTTGTAAATGACCAGACTATAAAAACACATTTTCATAATCAACAAATCTGTAACAGAAACATATATTTGCTATTGATTTTATAGGCTTACTGGCCTTGGATGATGCTGGATCAGAGACTGAGAGCCTTTATGAGATTGAAGGGATGAACAGGTGCATCTTTTTGCTGTAAGTGTATTTACTAAATAATAGGTTAAAGGAAATAATTTTACAAATTTTGGAACATGTAGCTGTCTACCAAACACACTCCAGACAGGCTGAAGACAATACAAATTGTACAGTTTTTTTTTTTTTTGCTTTTCTAAAAGTTGGACCCATATTGGATTACAACCACACATTATATTGCCTTGGCATTCCTTTTAATAACCTGACCACTTACCATTGGAAGCAAGTTTTCATCCCAAACAATTTCTTCTTTAAATTGAATTCCTACCTTATTTAAGCAAATTTTCACTGTTTCAATGTCTTCTTGCTTTAAAACTGAAATTACAAATTGAAACAAACATGTAAATGTGTGTTAGATGTGGATGACATATAACC
Source organism: Polypterus senegalus (assembly GCF_016835505.1). Classification (NCBI taxonomy): domain Eukaryota; kingdom Metazoa; phylum Chordata; class Cladistia; order Polypteriformes; family Polypteridae; genus Polypterus; species Polypterus senegalus. Next base: position 225,727,214 of record NC_053156.1, on the reverse strand, counting down.
AGCTTATTAATATACAGGTTATTTAAACCATTATTTAGTAATGAGCATTCAATTGGGTATATAAATAAAGTAGAACCTCAGAGAGAAAGAACTTTATTTGTTTGTATGGGGGAATTTTAACTTTTTATAAAAGCTCATTAAATCGATAGATAGATAAATAGATAGATAGATAAGAATATATTTATATATACATGCATTATGATCTGAATACACACAAGAATGACTGAAAGGGAAGAAAATTAAAAAGAAAGAAAAACATCTGACTTTGTAGTCCCAGTCACAGTGAGGCATGTTGGTATAAAGGAGCCTCAATAATGTTTCTAAACCCACTTCTCCTGATGAATTTGTTGGCTGAAAAACTCAGTGTGTCAGAGACTGGATGTGCCGCATTGTTGATAATGGCACTCAGTTTTGTTTTCAGTCTTTCATTCACTTGTACCTCCAGGAGTCAAGAGTGTGCCCCATAACTTTGCCTTTTTAATTAGCTTGTTAATTTGGTGGGCCTCTCTTGAAGTGAAGTTACCTGTCCAGCACACCACAGCATAGAAAATCACACCAGCCATCATAGAGTTGTAGAAGACATGAAGAATGTCATTGACCACATTTATAGAACTCAGTCTCCTAAGAGAAAAAAGAAGTATGAATAAAAGAAATAAAAAAAGAGCTTGAATAACTCTGATGTATCTCCTGTCCTTTACCATTTAATGTTGCTTGTATTAGCACTGGCCTCTGCTCCCTTCATCATTGTTAGTATTTGGATATAATTAAGGCAGCAAATTGCACAGAGAAAGGGAATTTAAAAGAAAATGGCAAAATATAAATATGCTTGTAGAGAATGGCCAAAAATAGAAATATTTATATTTCTTATTTTCTTATACATGTAAATGTCACATTGCAGCACTTTTCTAAATTCACTTTTCTAAATGTAAAGTAAGAGTAGGAAGAAAGGTCTGCTAATTAAAAAAATGAGAGAAGGACAAAAGCTTGGAAGCCCTGGAAGAAACAGAAGACTGGACTTGAAAACCCCTGTGCTGACTCATGCAATGTGACTTTAAACTTGGCATTGTCATAAGATACCACCTTTGCTAAAAGTCAGCATGTACAAATTCTTCTAGATCTGCCATGGTCAACTTTAAGTGCTATTATTGTGAAGTGGAAGTGTCTAGGGGCAACAACAGCTCATCCACGAAGTGGTAAGTGACACAAACTCACAAACAGTTTGCCTCTGAATGCTGAAGCACACAAAACATAACAATCAACTGTACTTTGTTGCATTGCTCACAACAGAGTTCCACACTGCCTCTGGTAGCATCATCACAGAACTGTGTGTCAGGAACTTCATGAAATGGCCTATAGGAAAATTTTACTGCTCAAAGGTTGGTCTTTGATGGCCCATGAGACTTAAAATAAATTCTCATTTATGATTCATTTAAGCATTTAAGCAAAATTTATTGGGAGAAATAACTTTTGACAAAAAAGAGACATGAGATACAACTGAGGTAAAAGGAGTCAAAATTGTGAATTTGGTTTGAAAAGTGTGCTATATTTTGTGAACTGTCTTTCTAGTGTTGTTTTACTATCTTTCAAGACTTCGTTTTTAAAGTCTTAATGACTATTTCAAACTGCACGGTTTTTCTTCCAGAAAAAAACTATGATCTAATTGGAGCACCGCAATGTACAGTAGTAACTTACAGCAACTAATAGTATTCTTCAGAAGCAAGGACTACAGTTTTATAATCATAATAAAGTGCCTTATTACCAGAAACAACTGTTTATACATTTCACTATATATTACTCACACTTTCACTATATATTACACAATGTACATACTTTCAAATTGCAAAAAAAAATGTCAGGACACTATTTGGATTGTCTAAGCCCATTGTGCAACGTCGCTGAGCTCTCTGTTAAAACTCAAGTGGAGACATCTGTGAAAATACCAGGGTATTTTTTTCAGGAGAAAAAATCTGAATAACATGAGACAAAACAAAATATCTCCACTAAATGTCTCGATTTTGTTTCTTTCTGATCTCCTTGTTGTCTAGGAGAAAACAAAAAGATATTTAGGAGATCTCTTTTTTGATTTTTCATTGCTATGGAGGGTTTCCATGGCCAAGTAGCTGCACATAAGCCTAACTTCATTATGAGCAATGCTTTGATTAGCCTCTGGAGCAATGGAAGTGTGTTCTCTGAAACGATGAATCACGCTTCACTATTTTGAAGTTTGATGGAAGAATCTGAGGTTGGCAGATATGGAGAATGCAACCTTCTTGACTGCATAGAGCCAAAATTTGTTGGAGTAGGGATCGTAGTATGGGGATGTTTTTCAGCTTATGGGCCAGACCCCATGTTTCTAGTGAAGGGTACTGTTAATTCTACAGCATACAGAGACATTTTAGACAGTTGTGCACTTCTAACTGTGTGCCATCATTTTGGGGAAGGCTTTTTTCTGTTTTTGCATGACTATGTCCCTGTGCACCAAGCTAGGTCCATAAAGACATGGTTTGATGAGTTTGGTGTGGAGGAACTCTAGTGACTTGCACAGAGTCCTGAGGTCAACAATACTGAACACCTTTGAGATGAATTGGGACACTGTTTGTCAGCATGGTCTTCTCATCCAACATCAGTATCTGACCTTATAATGCTCTTTTGCCTGAACTGGCACACATTCCCACAGATTCACTCCAAAATCTTTAAGTGGAGGCTGTTCTAGCCTAAAGGGGGAACAGCTCTATATAAATGTTCGTGGTTTTGAAATGAGATGTCCCAAAATTTTGAATAGGTGTGATGGTCAGGTGTCCACAAACTTTTCACTATATAATGTATTACTTAAACTATTAGTATATCATGTCACATAAAGAATTTGAAAGAGAAAAGAAAAAAAATGACATGCTTGAAGTAATAGTAAAAATAATTAAACATCCATCCATCCATTATCCAACCCGCTATATTCTAACTACAGGGTCACGGGGGTCTGCTGGAGCCAATCCCAGCCAACACAGGGCGCACACCACCCACATACCAGGGACAATTTAGAATCGCCAATGCACCTAACCTGCATGTCTTTGGACTGTGGGAGGAAACCGGAGCACCCAGAGGAAACCCACGGAGACACAGAGAGAACATGCAAACTCAACGCAGGGAGGATCTGGGAAGCAAACCCATGTGTCCTAACTGAGAGGCAGCAGTGCTACCCACTGCGCCACCATAATTAAACATGCAAGAAAAAAAAATTCTTTCTCCAAAGGGAAAAATAAAGAAAAACAGGTAATCTAATCCAGACAAGAGCAAAGTGCAGTGGTTTTTGAACAATAAAAAAACTATGCTACTGCCTCCCAGATACCCTACTATGAGTCCTGTGCCTTTTTGTTTGTAAAGGTTGTTTGTTCTCCCCATGTTTTTATGTTTTGTTCCACTATGTCTCCAGTTTTTTCCTACATTCCAATGATGTGCTGGTGAGATTGATGGCAGTTTTGAGGACTTTATGATGTAATAGCACACTGTTCAGGGCTGAGTCCTGTCTTGCACCCAGTACCACCAATGCTGTAATTGTCTGAGAATTTGCTGTCATGGCAAGAATGTTTTTTTCTTTACCCCTTTAGTGGACTATGTTTAGGTAATGAAAGGTTGCCATGTACTTGTGTTTAGAGTTAACACATTAAACTAAGTTGTAAGTCAGATTTGAAGGAGAATAACCACACTTTGAAGTCAGATTTGAAGGAGAATAACCACACTTTGAAAATAAAATCACACAGTAATAATTTGAAATTATGAGATAAATACACATGAGCCCCAGAGCAAAGCGCCTTAAGTACAGACATAACTGTGAAGTGAGAAAACAAAGCAGTAAGTTCTAGTACAAATAATTCTTTGTAAATTCTATGCTATCTATAAAACACAGTTGACAGTTGTTCTTGCCATGTGTCTGAAATTTAGATGATGTTGGAATAATGGGGATATATTGGAGGTTAAGTTTCAAAAAAGTTTTAGTTACATATGAAATACTAGCTGAAGTATCTGGTGCTGCCTGGGTATATGGTATAGGTATAATGGGTTCAGGAAAGAAAGCAAGTGTTTGTGTTTTTTGAACATCGACCCTTTCTATGCTTTCATGATTTAAGTACTGTATTTGTTCTTTTTGTGTATGATTGGATTCCATAAATTGTAGAAATTCATTGCTAGGTTGTAACCTTGAACCTTATTTCTTTGTATTTCCAGGTTTAGTGTTTTCGTGGATAAGATGTTTAATCTCACATTAGTAAACTGGAAGTCTTATGGAATAATTGAACCATTGTTATGGCATGTAACCTGGGCATGTCTACCTATGTTTGTATTGAACCCTAATCATGATGAAACTTCTGAAACTCCTTAAATTCTGCATATTAAGTTGGGTTAACTGTAATATTCATTCACAATTTCATGAACATCCACTCAACTATTTCAGAGTAATGATGATTTTTGTGGTGTTGTTCCTCCCATTATGGTTCCCCAATGAAATTCATGAAACGGCATGAAGCCTATCTTTTAAATTGCATGAATAATAATGTAAATGCAACATTTTGTAAAAGTATACTGTACATAGCTGTTTTTTTTTAGAGATCCTTGATTTTTGTTTTTGGTCCACCGTCACAACTCAACAAACCTGTAGTAATTTCCATTAAAGTCAGGTTTTTAACTTGTATCACCATTAATAAGCATACAAAATTTCACAAAGTTTCAGTAATGCATTTTTACACACCCCACCCCATCCATTACAACCCCCTTTCTAATGAACTTTTTGAAATGTCATGTAGTCTAGATGTTACATTTGCTCAGCTTTATTATACATGTAAAATTTAATGAAGAGTGACACAGCTCTTTTGGAATAATGAATATATTTAGGGTTGCCCCCTCATCACAGTATTTTGAGTTAGACCAACAGCAACCTTCATGCAAAATTTTATGAAAATCAGTTTAGCTGTTTTTGCATGATTGGCAAGCAAACTAACGAACAGAAAAGATGTAATCTCAGGGTTGAAATGAGGTCCTTAGTGTGTAAAACTCATAAATAACATTAAACAAAGCCAAAAAATTAAAAAACTAAGGGTATTATGGTTTTATTTATATGAATTATATTAGTAAAATGCTTGCTAAAGACACAACTCTTTTTGTGACCCTTTTTCATTGCTAGTAGTAAGTTAGATTGCAATCACTCAGTTCAAATTCCCACACCTGAATTGAATCACGATGAAGTTAAACAAAAATTTCAACAATAGTTTTATTGCAGTATTTCTTGAAAGCATAATATAAGCGCTACATGTCTATTTTCAATTTCCATTAAGTTACAACCATTTTAAAGTCTACATAGAGTGACAGTTAAAAACAACTTTGGGAGTCTTTTTAGGAATAAATATCTTGTTCAAAGAGGAAAACTGGAAAGGACCAAATATATATAATTGACTGGTTTAAAATATTATTTTACACTTGGAAGGAAGGATTTCGCTCCGATAACTAAATCTTAAAAGGAAAAGAGGTCTCTAGTAATAAAGAGGAATATATTGGTGGAACAGCTAGGATTATGTATTAAATATGCTGCTTGTTTGTTATACATACTCATAAACCTGTAACAGAAAGTATCTTAATGTTTTTTCATTCTGAGAATCAGCTTTCCTCCATCCAGCCTTCCATCCATTTGCTGAACTTACTGAATCCAACAGCATGGTTTCAGAGTTGGAGCCTATTGCAGGGGTATATAGTATAAGACAAGAATCAGCCCTGAAGGTGATTTTTTTACGTCACACACACCCACACTCACAGTAGGCCAATTTTGAGTCTCCGGCTTATGTAAATGAAACATTTTTGGTATCTAAGATGAAAGTAGAGTCTTCTTCTTTCTGCTTCTTGTTCTGTTACACCCATCACCTGCATGTCCTCTCTCACCACATCCATAAACCTTCGCTTAGGCCTTCATCTTTTCCTCTTCCCTGGCAGCTCTATCCTTAGCATCCTTCTCCCAATATACTCAGCATCTCTCCTCTGCACATGTCCAAATCAACGCAATCTCGTACCTTAAAAAAACTCTTACAAATTTCAGAGAAACTGCAAAAAATCACGCAGTGACTAAGCTGGAAGTCCACAGTTAAATGAAGTGAATGCATTTAAGTTTTTGCTTTAACAAAATCCTTTCTGCCATTCTTTTTTAGACGACAGAGTCGACGCTGGCATAGGTGGTTTCGCAGAAAGTGTCGTGTCTGGGTGAAGTCCAGTTTTTTCTATTGGCTGGTGATCTTGCTGGTGTTCCTTAACACACTGGCCATTGCAACAGAGCACCATAACCAATCAGAGTGGCTTACTAATGTTCAAGGTCAGATATTTGTAATACAAAGTTATAATGAATGTTTTAGAGGAGTAGGTTTATAAGTAGTTTACTCATAATTAAATTAGACTGTTTGTAGACTCTATGTGACTTGTCTACATTTGCAACAATTGTTTCTGGTAGCCTCAATTGTTTATGTGAAGAGGTATCCTACTACAAATGGTAAATCTCATTGTGCTTCTCAGGAATAAACATCCTTTCAAAACAGTCAATAAAATCTTAAACTAGATGTCTATTGGAGGCTCCCTATAACTTCTTAGAGCATGGATGTAAATCCTGAACGAATTTTAAGATAGCAAATTGGTCTTAGATACAGACATTATATCCAGATTATTTCCTGAAATATGTTAGACAAAGTATCAATACTCACAAAGAAAGTGGAGGTTTGATTGTAGAGCTTTATATTTGGTGAATTGTTAAAATGTATGGCAAATGAATGTTGAAATGCAGTAAATAAAATGAGTCCTTCAAGATTTGTATTACATCATTTTATTTAAAGCACTTCTACTTAACAATATCATTTATTTTTTCAGTCCTGTATATCAGGGTAGCTAACTCCAATCCAGTGGATGCATGTTTTTGTTCCAACCCAGTTGCTTAATTAGAAGTCAATCCTCACCAGTAACAGATCTTATTTAATTTCATGGCTTGTTAGTGTTTTACCTCTACCATGTCAGTTCTTTCTTAAATCATAGATTTTGTTTTCTTTTCTAATGATACATGTATCATCCATTTTGAAGCCTAAAACGAATGAGTAATTTTCAGTTCTTCACTGTCTCTTCAGTTTCCTTCTGAGTATTTAATTAAACCAAATAGTAAATGATAAATGATGGAAATGGAGATAAGCTAGATGTAAAATAACTGATTCCTTTGTCATTTGCATCTTATTGCTAATACGGGACAGTTAAAATAATAAATACAGCTGTTTAAGAGTAAAATAAACAATTAAGGGTTCACAATTTTAACAAGAAAGACAACTAAAAAGAATCAGAAAAATGTCAATTGAGCAATAAGTGCTAGATCAGTAGTGAATGATTTCTCTTGAAGCAATTGGGTTAGAACAAAAACCTGAAGCCACTGGAGCCTTCCAGGACCAGCGTTGTTCACTTCTTATTTAAAGGGCCTGAGTCTTAAGTAGAGTTAATTAGCAGCAAAAACTAGTCACTAATTAAGAAAATGGTTAGAATGAAAACCTGTAACCTCCAGGATTGGAGGTGTCCACCCTTGCTATATACACTTTACTGATTATTGATTAAGGAAATCCAGAAGAAGAATGTGGTTCAGCATCATTGTTTTCCACCTGCTCTAAGGGGAGGCCCGTAGTTGATAATAATCCTTTATATTTAAATTTGTTAGAAAGATTATTTTCTTTCACAGTGGTATATAGTAACATTGACTAGGTTATGGCTTTAACTAGAGTGAAACATGCTAGATTACTATACCTGCAATGTTTAACTTTGTTCTTTTATTCCTTATACAGACACTGCTAACAAAGTTCTTCTGTCACTGTTCACTGCTGAGATGATACTCAAGATGTATGCATTGGGGTTCCAGTCTTACTTCATGTCCCTGTTTAATCGATTTGATTGTTTTGTGGTCTGCATTGGTATAGTGGAGCTGATCCTGGTTGAAATCAGTTTAATGTCACCTCTAGGTATTTCTGTTTTGAGGTGCATCCGGTTACTTCGCATCTTTAAAATTACCAGGTAAGCAGACACAGACAGAAATGGAACAATAAACATCAGAAAGAAAAGTAAAGAGTAGTAGTATATCTCAAGTGACTTGACTGCTTCACAGTTATTACTGGGCATTTCCATAGAACAGATGCATGTTATGTCATGATTAATTATAATCTCTGTGTTTCACAAATATGTAACTGGTAGGCATCTTGATATTCACTAGTTGAGATGCTTTCTGTCATGCTAGAAGTTGTTTAAACCATGAATTCCTTCATCTGACTGCCACTGTTGAATTTTTCAACCATTCAATTTTTACAGTGCTGCATCAAAACAATAAAGGACAAAACCCAAATAAAGTGTACATATTTGTATACAAATCTGTTATCTTCTCAATAATACCGTGGCCTATTTTGGGGAAGTTCTTGAGCTGACCCCTAAATCCCAAAATAAAACCAACAGGACCAAAGAATATAAAAAAAATAAATGTATTATAAAATATAAATTAATAGAGGAGTACACATCTATCTGTCTATCACTGCAGAGTAAGCTGTCTGCTGCTATAATAAATAATTATCATTCTAATTATGGTATGTAAGGGTGGCATTTTACTCTTTTGGTATTTCAGATGACATAAGGATTTGGTTTTTTTTTCAGATAGTTTTAGGAAATTAGTCATCCAATCAAGTTATCAATATATTTAATACTTTTTTCTCATCTTCAGTATAGATACAGTATATACCTGCTTATTGTTTCTGTAACTATGAAAGTTAACCTTATATGCGCAATAAGAGTTTGATTAATTGGCAGCATGCATAAATAGAATACAAGGGAATAAAAAAATCATGATTTTATTTGTATCTTGGTTTTTACATTATTTTTTCAAATGAAAGCAAACATGAGTGAGCATTAATCAAGTATATTTTTAAATGTGTGACACCATTTTGATTTGCCAGATTTATACTTACAGTATGTTGCTCAGATGGGCATAACTGTCAAGTGGGAATGCATTTTACATGAAGTTAAATGGATCATTGCAAAAATTAGTTACTTAACTTATCAAATCACCCCATATTCTGACAGGTATTTACTGCACTTTATCAGGTCATATTCATTTACAACACCTACAGTTGTGCTTGAAAGTTTGTGAACCCTTTAGAATTTTGTATATTTCTGCATAAATACGACCTAAAACATCATCAGATTTTCACTCAAATCCTAAAAGTAGGAAAATGATCAAATATTACATATTTGTGAGTGGCAAAAGTATGTGAACCTTTGCTTTCAGTATCTGGTGTGAACCCCCATATGTAGCAATAACTGCAACTAAATGTTTCCGGTAACTTTTGATCATTCCTGCATACCGGCTTGGAGGAATTTTAGCCCATTCCTCCGTACAGAACAGATTCAATTCTGGGATGTTGGTGGGTTTCCTCACATGACAACATTTCGATTGGATTAAGGTCAGGACTTTGACTTGGCCATTCCAAAACATTAACTTTATTCTTCTTTAACCATGCTTTGGTAGAACGACTTGTGTGCTTAGGGTTGTTGTCTTGCTGCATGACCCACCTTCTCTTGAGGTTCAGTTCATGGACAGATGTCCTGACATTTTCCTTTAGAATTCTCTGATATAATTCAGAATTCATTGTTCCGTCAATGAAGGCAAGCCGTCCTGGCCCAGATGCAGCAAAACAGGCACAAACCATGATACTACCACCACCACGTTTCACAGGTGGGATAAGGTTCTTATGCTGGAATGCAGTGTTTTCTCCAAACATAATACTTTTCATTTGAACCAAAAAGGTCAATTTTGGTCTCATCTTCCATCATCCACAAAAAATTCTTAAAAAAATAGCCTTCTGGTTTGTCCATGTAATCTTTAGCAAACTGCAGACGAGCAGCAATGTTTTTTTGGAGAGCAGTGGCTTTCTCCTTGCAACCCTGCCATGCACACCATTGTTGTTCAGTGTTCTCCTGATGGTGGACTCAAGAACATGAACATTAGCCAATGTGAGAGAGGCCTTCAGTTGCTTAGAAGTTACCACGGGGTCCTTTATGACCTCGCCGACTAATACACGCCTTGCTCTTGGAGTGATCTTTGTTGGTCGACCACTCCTGGGGAGGGTAACAATGGTCTTGAATTTCCTCCATTTGTACACAATCTGTCTGACTGTGAATTGGTGGAGTCCAAACTCTTTAGAGATGGTTTTGTAACCTTTTCCAGCCTGATGACCATCAACAACTCTTTTTCTGAGGTCCTCAGAAATCTCCTTTGTTCGTGCCTTGATACACTTCCACAAACATGTGTTGTGAAGAGCAGACTTTGATAGATCCCTGTTCTTTAAATAACACAGGGTGCCCACTCACACCTGATTGTCATCCCATTGATTGAAAACACCTGACTCTGATTTCACCTTCAAACTAACTGCTAATCCTAGAGGTTCACATACTGTAATATTCGATCATTTTCCTCAATAAACAAATGACCAAGTATAATATTTTTGTCTCATTTGTTTAACTGGTTTCTCTTTATCTACTTTTAGGACTTGAGTGAAAATCTGATGATGAGGTCATATTTATGCAGAAATATAGAAAATTCTAAAGGGTTCACAAACTTTCAAGCACAACTGTATCTCATTCCAAAGATAACTTTACACAATACAGCATACAGGAAAGATACTGTAAATAATATGATTAAAACCATACACTGCATTCAAGCTAAAACATATCAGTAAAAGCAGGCAACACAACTAACCTAAGAAACAATCTAATAATTAATCACCCATGTTTTCAATGCTATACAAATGTAAAGATTCCGTATTATCTAATAAATCTTTTGCTTAAAATTCTCATTTGATGCTTTACAGCAGTTGCTTAAATGCAAAACAAAAACATACCATAATATCTTTCCAAAACGTAATGAATTTAAAAGAGTTAATGACACCTATTACAGTGCAGTCATTTAACCAACCTACTTCCTACACAAGTTATCCTTCTCTATTATTAAGGTTATTGGAGAAGGTGGCTTCACTAAAATTAGATTGTTTTATAAAACTGACTTAATCAGATAATGCTGTGGGTCACTGCAGGTGTCAATTTGTTCCAGGAGAAACACTAACCAACAGCACAATACCAAATGTGAACTCCAGATTCCAATATCTCTTAGTTTATATTGCTTCTTCGTAGAAGTGCATCCATTTCATAATGTAAAATAATGCTCTTTCACTACTAGAGAAAGATTTTTCTTTATGTAATTTAAATGCATCTGCCTATATTAAGTATTCAAGATCTTTTGAATTTAAACTCACATTTATTTATTTTTTTTTTTTTGACAAAACTCTTAAAACTGAGCAAAAAATACTATTTTAGTATACATTGACTTTTAACTCTTACAGATACTGGACTTCTCTAAGCAACCTGGTGGCTTCATTACTCAATTCAGTACGTTCCATTGCCTCACTACTGCTCCTCCTTTTTCTTTTCATCATCATCTTCTCACTCCTTGGTATGCAAGTGTTTGGGGGCAAGTACAACTTTGAAGACACTGAGGTTCGTCGCAGCACCTTTGACACTTTCCCTCAGGCCCTCATCAGTGTCTTCCAGGTACATGCTTGAAGTAAAAGCTTTTATTTTAGAATTGGCAGTAAGCTGATAGGGATGTGTATGGTCTCCATAATTATGTGATTACAACAAAAGTGTTTTTTTATTGATTATTTGTAAGAGCTACTAGGAAATAAAGGTTACAGGTATCTGCCCTAGTTGTGAAATAGGATTTTCCAGGCCAGATCTAAAGATTTGAGCTGAAAGTAAAGTTAGGACTATTTGGATCTCTACCAGTAAGATAAGATTTTTTATAATGTGTAGCTGCAAACCTTTAATCAAAAATATATCTCTGGAAGCTTACTCTTTGAGTAATTAAGAAACACAATGTCTGAAAGTACATGTAGGAGCTGATTGTTTTAGTGCCATAAACTGAAAGAATTCACAATTTTGTATATCTTTTATTATTACATATTTGGCAAAAACATTTGTAACATCAGAATACTTTGCAATTGTTTATATTTTATTTTGTACAGTGGGAGAGGAAACAGGTTAATTGATTTGTTGAGGGTCACATAGTGAAACAGAGGAAGAGACTGAACCAGCAACCTGTTTAAACTTCTGTGCCAGTACACCACATTGCCCTTTTTTCAAAAATAGACAGTTCTAAACAGAACTCATTACAGAATGACTAAAATATATTGTGTATGATTTGAACAAATAAATAAACCAGTGTAAAAAAGGCCAGGTGAAAGCATTGTTGTTTCTTCTTTTTGTTTAGATTCTCACAGGGGAAGACTGGAATTCAGTAATGTACAATGGAATTATGGCCTATGGTGGACCTTCTTTCCCAGGAGTACTTGTCTGCATCTATTTCATCATCCTCTTTGTCTGTGGGAACTGTATCCTCAAATGGTTGTGTCATTAAATAATTATATTTTATTGGTATTATTAGAATAATGTTATTTTCATGATGAAAATTTTATGAGTTAATACTTTAGTAGTAGCTTATGCCGCCTATGGACATAGTTGTATGTAGAATAGATCACAAATACACCTCTGTGAGAGAGACATAAATACAATCTTCAGCATCCTGAAAAATATCACCAGCTGTCAGCTTTGGTATGTGAGCCATTCAGTTTAAACAAGGATTATGTGTACATAAAAGGTTTGCTTCTTTCTCAGATTATGAAATGATGCTGAGACTGTGAAGAGTGTCATCCCTTCTTATTTTAGGTATTCACAAATAACACTTGATTTTAACCTTCATTTGAGCTTTGAGTTACTGTGCATGCTCCTAGACTAAAACCGGTATACCAAAAACTATGAGAGTCACTTGTGGTTTTAGATTAAGTGGATCTAAGAATGGCTATTAATGGATAGGAAGAGGTGTGGTTAAAATAAGGGAGGATCAAAAGCTCAAGTAGTACATACATCACTAAACTTCTAAATAAATTAGGGCTCAAAAGTAGGATTAGAAAACAATATCAAATATGTGAAACAGAAAACAATCAGAAAAACAATCAGAAAATGAATCAACAGAGTCGAGAAGCAAGCAATCCATCTCAAGTCACATTTTCACCGTCTTCATTATTGTGCAGGTAGCTGAATATGAATATTGAAGACTAAGTCAAGTGTGGGAGTTAAGAACTGTTAATGTTTTGTTTAATTTATGAATTATTTAATAACAGATGGCTAACCACAGAAAACAGAGATATGGTTAGCATAATCAAAAATGTTATTATCTTGTCACAAAACAACTGAGAATTGATTACAAATTGAGAAAGTAAAATGATAAGAAACAGACTTATGATATTAAAACACAAATACAAATTGGCTATTTAAAACTTAAGAGAGATTATTCATAGGAAATGGTTAAAAACATGATTATCAAAAATCAGAATCTATTGTGAACCATACTTTCTAAAGGATTGCCTTCACCAAGGAGTTGGTGGTGATTTAGGGTGAAAAGCACAGATATCCGAGAGAGGCTTGGAGTGGAGCCACTGACTTTTTGCATCTAGACGAGCTAATTCAAGTGTTTGGTATCTCCCTTTGGAGGTTTTATGGCTGTAACCAGCTAGGAGGAGACCCTAGTGAAGAACCCAGGGCTCACTGTGAGGATTTCATCTCCCAGATGGCCTTGGATCGCTTTTGGATCCCACAGTATGAGATGGCAAGTGTAACTGTCGAAAGGGACATATGGACCTCACTACTAAGATTGTTGCCCCAGTAACACGGTCTCAGACAGATGGTGGAATGTGAGAAATGATGAGATGAGAAGGTATTGCATAGAGTAAGCCAAAACATGAAGTAACTTTAATTGAGTATAAAATGGGGACCAAGGTCAATGTAAACTAAAAAAGGAACTGGTCAAGAGTGTGAAGAGTTTGGAGCCATGAAAATTTTGTTTAATGCTTCAGTTTGTTTTCCCCTTATATGTAGACAAGAATATGGAGTTAACAAGTTCTCACTATATTCAAGTGGGGTTTCTTAAAGAACTCTAGGTTTTTTCTCAAATCCCAAAAATATGCATGCTACAGTAGATTGATGACTGTTGAATGACCAAATGTTAATGAAAGTGAGAATGGTGTGTATCTGAGTTTACTTTAGAAAGGTCTAATAATCTATTGCTTCCCTTTGTATATTAGATTTTTGCATTGTGTGGGATGTTCTATTCAAGTCTTCTAGCCTTGCAAAAATATAGTGCATTATATATCAATTGTTTTTGTTGTTGTTCTGATCAAAATTCACCTTATAGATGGTAGACTCATATAACATTTTAATATTACCAACCGTGTTCCTTGTAATCAGTATTTTTGTTATCAATGTATAATAATTTGTAATCAATGTATAATAGTAACTGTCTTGATAGTGAGTATTTTCTTTACTGTGGTAATTTCTTATAGTACATAAGATGCATGGTACATTTCCCATCCTTAAAGATATTTATATTTTTTCAGGTACAATTGAACTATGTTGTTAAAATACAAAAGACATATTGGATGACATGTTTTCCTTAGTCGCCATAACTTCAGATATCCTGCTGAATGTCTTCTTAGCCATTGCTGTGGACAACCTGGCAGAGGCAGAAAGTCTAACCTCAGCACAGAAAGAGAAGGCTGCAGAGAAAAAACGGAGGAAAATGGCAAGGTGAGGACTGATGATCATCAGTCTAATGAAACCTACAATTTATAACAAATGAACATCTATTAAATAAGATACATTTGATATCTGTTGGGGTTTTCTTGAACCAAATAGTCAGTAGTCAAAGTTGTTCTGAATGAATCACCCAAGACAAAACGATTAAATTCCTTTTATTTTGATAAGGACAATTCAAAAACTGGCCAGAAGATTAAAAAGAGGGTTTCCAAAACAAGTAGGAAAAACATAAGTAATAAAAGTTACCAAAAAAAATCAAAAATACTGCAAGGCAGGAAAAAAATACAAAGTGCAAGTGCAAGCCAACATTGCTACGATTTTCAGCCTTTTAATGGTCACACCTTTTTGTGGGTCTATTGCCATATCACAACAGGCTGCTGCAAGGGAGTGTGGCTTCTGGAAGATTGTGGATATCTCTTAAAAAAACTTAATGTGTATTTCTCTATAGTTCTTTTTGTCATTTTTGCTCCTGGCTAGGCTTATTTTGACTTTTGGTTAATGTATTTCATTGACTTACTGGTTTTCACATTAGCTAAGTTTTTCACTCGTGTTTATCTCCTAGTCCCCTACCATGTTTTATGGTCTGTCTTCCTTCCATTCTTATGGCAATACAGATGTTAGAAATACATCCAAATGCTTGTATGCAACCTGAAGCAGGCTTTTATCTTTTATAAGTAGACATGACACAACATATCACAGGACTTTCATGTCTCATGATGATGTGGCACCTGTAAACACAACAATAAAATTATTTGTTAATAGCAGATTAAAAGGTGGAGCTGCAACAAAAAAGATCACATTCTAAACCAACTAACAAAGATTAAGAAATACCCTATGTAATACTTGTAAAAAATAAAATGAACACAACATCTGCTCTTTACTTTCACTACTCCTTTATACTCTGTGTATAGTTCAGCACATGATGCCAATGCGATTTGTTGCACTTATTCAAACTTTCCTCTTACATACAGAGCCAACAAACCCGAAAAGTCAGAAGAGGAGAAGCTGCTTTTGGCAAAGAAATTAGAGCAAAAAGCAAGAGGAGAAGGAATTCCAACCACTGCTAAGGTAAAAAGAGTGTTATGTACTTCTCATTCCTCTGCTCGAGGAAAGCAACACTTAGTCTTATTTACATGAAAGGGACCATTCCAGACATCCAAACAAATTAGAGGACTTTTAATGTTTTGACATCACCAAACAAACATTGTATTGTCTGTTATCTGTCCCACTGGAGCATGTATATGAAGACAATATAATCAACATATGAACATTATGCAGTTAGTATATAGGTCGTTATACAAATGTATGAGACCCACTTTCATTACCTCTTAATGGCTACCTCATTACTAGGTGATGAATGTAATTATAAATTTAAGCAATATGTGATCTTAAGAAGGCAGAGAAAAAGTACCAGAGAATATTTTAAATCATTCATTCATTCAATTTCAAAACACGCTTATTCCAATATGGAATAATATACTATATTGGATGCTAAAGATTATACTGCAGCACCTAGTGCAAGTCAGGAACCAGCCCTGGATGGAGCGCCAGTACATTGTAAAGCATAGTCATACACACAAACACATTCACTAGTACAATTTCCAGACACTCATTAATTTAATCTGCACTTATTTCAGATGTTGAAGCAAACTTGACAACCCAATAAGAATATACAATCCTAAAGTAAAAATTAATAAGTATCTATCTATCTATCTACAGTGGTGTGAAAAACTATTTGCCCCCTTCCTGATTTCTTATTCTTTTGCATGTTTGTCACACAAAATGTTTCTGATCATCAAACACATTTAACCATTAGTCAAATATAACACAAGTAAACACAAAATGCAGTTTTTAAATGATGGTTTTATTATTTAGGAGAAAAAAATCCAAACCTACATGACCCTGTGTGAAAAAGTAATTGCCCCCTGAACCTAATAACTGGTTGGGCCACCCTTAGCAGCAATAACTGCAATCAAGCGTTTGCAATAACTTGCAATGAGTCTTTTACAGCACTCTGGAGGAGTTTTGGCCCACTCATCTTTGCAGAAATGTTGTAATTCAGCTTTATTTGAGGGTTTTCTAGCATGAACCGCCTTTTTAAGGTCATGCCATAGCATCTCAATTGGATTCAGGTCAGGACTTTGACTAGGCCACTCCAAAGTCTTCATTTTGTTTTTCTTCAGCCATTCAGAGGTGGATTTGCTGGTGTGTTTTGGGTCATTGTCCTGTTGCAGCACCCAAGATCGCTTCAGCTTGAGTTGGCGAACAGATGGCCGGACATTCTCCTTCAGGATTTTTTGGTAGACAGTAGAATTCATGGTTCCATCTATCACAGCAAGCCTTCCAGGTCCTGAAGCAGCAAAACAACCCCAGACCATCACACTACCACCACCATATTTTACTGTTGGTATGATGTTCTTTTTCTGAAATGCTGTGTTCCTTTTACGCCAGATGTAACGGGACATTTGCCTTCCAAAAGTTCAACTTTTGTCTCATCAGTCCACAAGGTATTTTCCCAAAAGTCTTGGCAATCATTGAGATGTTTCTTAGCAAAATTGAGACGAGCCCTAATGTTCTTTTTGCTTAACAGTGGTTTGCGTCTTGGAAATCTGCCATGCAGGCCGTTTTTGCCCAGTCTCTTTCTTATGGTGGAGTCGTAAACACTGACCTTAATTGAGGCAAGTGAGGCCTGCAGTTCTTTAGACGTTGTCCTGGGGTCTTTTGTGACCTCTCGGATGAGTCGTCTCTGCGCTCTTGAGGTAATTTTGGTCGGCCCGCCACTCCTGGGAAGGTTCAACACTGTTCCATGTTTTTGCCATTTGTGGATAATGGCTCTCACTGTGGTTCGCTGGAGTCCCAAAGCTTTAGAAATGGCTTTATAACCTTTACCAGACTGATAGATCTCAATTACTTCTGTTCTCATTTGTTCCTGAATTTCTTTGGATCTTGGCATGATGTCTAGGTTTTGAGGTGCTTTTGGTCTACTTCTCTGTGTCAGGCAGCTCCTATTTAAGTGATTTCTTGATTGAAACAGGTGTGGCAGTAATCAGGCCTGGGGTTGGCTACGGAAATCGAACTCAGGTGTGATACACCACAGTTAGGTTATTTTTTAACAAGGGGACAATTACTTTTACACACAGGGCCATGTAGGTTTGGATTTTTTTCTCCCTAAATAATAAAAACCATCATTTAAAAACTGCATTTTGTGTTTACTTGTGTTATATTTGACTAATGGTTAAATGTGTTTGATGATCAGAAACATTTTGTGTGACAAACATGCAAAAGAATAAGAAATCAGGAAGGGGGCAAATAGTTTTTCACACCACTGTATCTATCTATCTATCTATCTATCTATCTATCTATCTATCTATCTATCTATCTATCTATCTATCTATAAGACATGCTTGATTATCTAATTGTGGTTATCTAATTTTCTCATTGTTGTCTATAATTTGCACTGTATGTTTTAAGTGCGACCAAGTGCATGAATGTACTCTGCAATTGATAAGTGTCCCATGTCTATAGTCAGGCTCAATGTTATTTTTATTAATTTCATGCTCTTTATTTCAGCTCAAAGTGGATGAGTTTGAATCCAACGTAAATGAAATAAAAGATCCCTACCCTTCTGCAGATTTTCCAGGCAAGGATACCTCAGTTGTTCTGGAGTGTCTTTCCTTTAGGCAATGGTTACCAATAAAAATTTTTTTTTCTTTCTTACGTTCTAATTCAGGTGATGATGAGGAAGAAGAGCCTGACATTCCCCTAAGCCCTAGGCCCCGTCCCCTTGCAGAACTACAGCTTAAGGAGAAGGCTGTTCCAATGCCAGAAGCCAGTTCTTTTTTCATTTTTGGGCCACAGAACAAGTGAGTTGTTTTTGGCCTGCAGTATTTTCAGTGCTGTAGAAAGTGATTTCTATTAAGCGTAGAAAGTGTCACTAATTTGGGCTCAGTCCCCATACCCTGAATTAAATCTTCACTGTTTTTCACCAGAAAGTCTAACATTGCTATTTTATAGGAGGATATTGTAATAGAAGGAAGATAAAGAGCACTTTTACTTTGCAAAGAGTTAGATTCTAGGCACAGCATAGAATTAAGAAGGCACTGAAGTGTAGAAAGGAATATAGGCAAGTGTTTCATCACTTCTGGAGGCATAAATAACTGGATCATTCTAATTATAGTATATACAATTATGCAAACAAAAACTGAACATTTCTATAAGACAGAATTTAATCTTTGAATGGAACATAATTTATTATAGCTAAATAATGTAAAAAATTCTCATGCCAATTCCAAGCACTATCATTACCACAACACTGGCTTCCATATTTCATTTACTTATCCACAAAGTACAGCTGCTTTGCTCAGGGTCTCTAGACATCACCAACATCAACCTGACCATAAACTTATCTTTCTGTGTGTTTTGTCTACTGATATGTAAGACATATACTGACAGTAAAACATTAACGGTGTACCAAACAATAATTTCTGTACAAGCATTACAATTACTCACTTACTTCACTTCAACCACCTTTTCTGCCACAAGCAGACCAATTCTGGCATTAGGTGCACTGGAGCAGAATAACATATAACAGTACAATATAAGTCTTGAATTGATTGTTGTTGCTGTTGTTAATTCAGTAAAACAGGAAGTAATCCTGGTCAGATTATCTCAGCACTTCTGTGTAACTGTAAACTCATCCATCTGTGTATCCATCCACTCATACATTCATCCACCTTTACTTCCATTATCAAACCTGCTTAATCCAGGTTAGTGTCATTGGGCAAAGTGGAGTTGTAAATCTAAGAACAGATTGAATAAGCCTGCTTGAAAATTTAAGGAAGAACTCTTGAGTTTGATTTGTGATTCAACTTTAAATTAAAAGCTATAATAAAATTGCAGTTATTAGCTAATCCTAACCAACATATTTTTGAGAATATGAAAGAAAAAGGAGAACCCAGAAGACCAAAAACATGGCATGGGATTTGACTGGAGACTGGACCCATGAAGTAGCAATGGTATCCAATCAGTCTCTATTGTCTCTGGCAAGGTAATTAAAATATTTTAGTAAATTCAAAACTCAGAAGGTAGACTTTTAACTAAAACTGCAGTTCCAGAATACATAATGTTTGTTTTAAACTATTTCAACTGGCTTGAACTTGTTACACAATACATATATAGTGGTCTTCTGAGGGAATGACAGGTTGTAACAAAATAAATGTTGTGACGCCAACCCTGCCGTCCCCATTTACTTCAGACAAAAGTAAAGAAAGGAAATGCACAATGGCATCAAAACCACAGCAGATCATAGTGTTCTTCAAGCCTAAGGCAAAGTAATCTGGTTATTAGATAATGTATGATCTCCATTTCTTTGGTTGCTCTGTCATGAAACAATGTCTCCTTCTGGGTGGTTTGCTTCTATGGCCCAGTGACTAGGAGAGACAGAGTTATTTGCCCTCACTGGGCAGATTCTGGGTACTGTATAGGAAGAGGACAACAACTTAGTTAGTGACTGCGCCCATCTCTCGTCCTGGATTAGAACTACATACCTGGGAGGAACTTAGGGAGTGACCCTCTGACGCACATGCACAACAATATATATATACAAATACTATGGTATTTTGCAAATCTCAGAAAACTGTAATATGTAGACACTTGATACCTCATCATAATGGCTTAAAAATAAGCCACCAACTAAAACTAAGACGTAATGTTTTCTAATAATATACCAAGTTAATATTTGCATTTTTTAAGCTCAAATATTGCGTTTTGTTGGTGCTACTTTTGATCCCAGAGTGAACAGAGCTGCTGTAAATCTTGTGTTCTCCTCAGATCCCTGTTAATAAGACCATTCCTGTTTTTTTTTTTTTTGTTTCCCACAAGGATTCGGAAGCTTTGTCACCGGATTGTCAATGCCACCACCTTCACTAACTTTATCCTCCTCTTTATTCTGCTGAGCAGTATTTCTTTAGCTGCTGAAGACCCCATTGATCCTGAGTCCTTCAGAAATCAGGTAACATATCCTGTATCCAGCATTTGTTTTGTGCAAATCCCTACACCTGTATACTAAAATCATTCATATTGCACATTTGAAGATGCCCAGCTGAACTGAAAGTGTAGTTATAAAATCTGTAAATATGACATAAATGTGAAGTATTCCTGCAAAGCAGCACTGTGCTATAGACACTTTTGCTGTAGTCAGGGTGTAGCAGCCTTCAAAAATCACATTAAAAGATTTTCAATACTTTGTACAAATAAAACACATTATTTATACAGAACCAGGATGACACTGAAGACTGTAACACATCTCTGATAATGCAAAGACATGCCTTTGTGTCTTAGTATAAAAAACAAGTTTTACAAAACAACAATTCAACATCCAGGAAATGTGCTAAAGTTATCATGTGTAATACAGTAGATAATGTAAGGAAGTAGATATTCTGATCTTAAAATCCAAAGTCCAAGCTGCAGAGTAAACAGGTGTGAAAGGCGCTATATAGGCGCCCAACCCGATACAGACTTACAACGGAGACACATGTAAAACAAAAGACAAATTTATTTTTCTTAACCTTTGGGGAATGTCTTCCCCATGTTCCACAGGCACAGCACAGTCCCAAAAAGCACACAAACCTAAATCAAAACACCAATACTAAAGTTCGTCCTCCTCCTCCTAACTCAGGCTCCTGGAGTAGTGGCTGCTGGCCCTTTTATAGCTCATCCAGAAATGCTTCAAGTGCTTGACCACCTGCTTCCGATTGCACCTCCGGGTGTGGCTGAACTATGCCCAGACGGGTCCAAGAACCCCTGCAGCACCTCCTGGTGGCCACCCCGGATCCCAACAGGGCTGTGGAGAACTCCGTCTCCCCCGGAGCCCTGCTGGTATCTGAGGCACCACAGTCTCACAGTGGGGCTGCCACCACGTGGTCCGGGGGAGGTACTGCGCAGCCTATGCTCGCTCCTCTGGAACATATAGAGAAGGGGCGTCCATCACACAGGCAAGAACCAAATCTGGTTGGGATGTCAATTGATGGCAAGGCACCTCTCATGCTGAACCAATTTAGAGTCACTAATTAACCTAAAATATGCATTTGAGATGTGGCAAAAAAAGAAACAGCACAAAGAAGACCCAAACAAACACAGGGAGATTATGTAAACTGAACAAAAACAGTATATATTGAAATAAAATCCTTGGATCTGTGAAGTAGTAGTGCTGACCACTGTGTCACCCATTATAAAATATGGACAAGTACATAGAACACCTTAAGATTGTTGGTAAAGAACAAATAATCTGAATATTTTTTATTAAAGGTTTAAAACAAATAACTTATTTTTGAATAGACAAAAGCCATCAATAAAAAAAGTTATATTCCATCTGCAAAATTTTGAAATACCATATTTAAATTGCTACATAGCACCTTAAAATAAAAAACAGACATTGCCTAAGTGATATCAATTGCAAATCCATGCAAGCTTGTGAAGAACAGTTCACCCTACACAGAATTTGTTGCATTCATCCTTAGATGGAAAAGATCAGTGACTGTCACAGTCCCCATGAGCAATTGACAAAAGGAAATAAATGATCCATAGTGTACCTAAGGTGACTTTAATACCAATGAAGTGGTGACGCAGTGGTAGCGCTGCTGCCTCGCAGTAAGGAGACCTGGGTTTGCTTCCCAGGTCCTCCCTGTGTGGAGTTTGCATGTTCTCCCTGTATCTGCGTGGGTTTCCTCCCACAATCCAAAGACATGCAGGTTAGGTAGACTGGCGATCCTAAATTGTCCCTAGTGTGTGCTTGGTGTGTGGGTGTGTGTGTGTGTGTGCCCTACGTTGGGCTGGAACCCTGCCCGGGATTTATTCCTGCCTTGCGCCCCGGGATTGGCTCCAGCAGACCCCCGTGACCTTGTTTTGTGATATAGTGGGTTGAAAAATGACTGACCAATAAAGTGTTTGAAATTACAGCATTATAACTTCTTCTTTAAGGGGGTACACGCCTTCTGGACCCAAACCAGAATACATACTAAACAGCAAGGAGTGTTTGCCCTGTTGTAATCTAAACTATATCTCTGGGCATCTAGAGCAAACTATAAACTTAGTCAAGATTTAACAGTGGGTTCAATACCTGCTGGAAATATTGTATGATACAGCTTGGGGTGAATTCTGCTTATAATGTAGTTGCACAGTTTGTTTGTGATTTACTTTATTCTGTGATCCATAAAAATGAACAAGGGTACTGTATGTTTGTATTGTCTCCATGTTACTTTACATGTTGTACATAAATTATGACAGAACTTATTGTAAAATACTCTTGTTTTAAAGATGGTGAAGGTACTGCACTGCTTGTTTTTTTACCGCCTCAGGAACATTTTAACAATAAGATCAGAATTCTTTTGAAAGTCTGTATGCTAACATATCTAAGGTAAATGTGAAGATAATAAAAGTGATACTCATGGATATGTAAGAAAAAAAACAGTAGTCCTATCTACACAAACAAACTTCTGTTTTAAGAAACATAAAATTGAACTGCAATACTATTCAATTACAAGAGTCATTGAGGTCAAGCAAAGATCTTTTTTTCTAGAATGCAGAAAAATGCAAAGCATTACTGTTTAGGGGAACAAGTAGCTGAATTTGAACTAAACACATTTCAAACAAAATATATTTAAGTGATTTTCTTTTATATTTTACTGTATGTTTTGCCATGTCTTTTGTTTGTAATGTAATGCACATAATAAAGCTTAACTTGACTTTGAATTTATACAATAGCACCTCTAATTCCTTTCCTTTCTTTTTGTCTGTTTGATTTAGATTCTTGCTTACTTTGACATTGTCTTCACTGTGATTTTCACAACTGAAATTGTTCTAAAGGTATTCTTCAAAGCAATCTTTTTTATGCTTTTAGTGAAAAGCAATTTTCATATATAGCACATGTTTTTAAAGTTACTCCTTTGGTTGCTGCAGTCTTTACCCTTTTACTGTTTATAAATACTTTTTTAGTACTATAATGTTATACAATGTTAGCCATTATGGATGTAGTGAGAAGTTAAGCAAAATGACACCTTTTATTGGCTAATTTTAATATTAACCAATAAAAGGTGTCATTTTGCTTAACTTCTCTCAAAATACTTAACTTGTTTAGAAATACATTAATACATATCCTTTAAGTGACAGAAAGCTGTTCTGACAAATAATTTCCACTTTGGGTCAGGGTCACACCTCTAAAAAATGAGCTCTTTGTGGCAACACTATGCCTAAATATTAAGAAAAGACAAAGTTAATGCATCCTGTTGGAATTCATCAGCACAATTCCTCAACAGGCCATATGTGGAAATTTGCCCCTTTAAATTAACATAGTAAATATGATAAAAATATCTGTAATACATTTTTAATATAGGTACAAGATAATTTCAAGGGAAAACGTTTATTCTCGGTACAGATGTTAACATTTTTATGGTAGCATATTAATTGCTCATCACCTCTGTCATTTCTAAGATGCGTAAAACCTTTCTCTAAATCTTCTCCTAACTTTTCTACCCATAACACTGTTTTTTTTTCCCCTCATGTGCAGTCTTGTAACTCCTTGACTGAGATGTATCTCCGCCAAACACTATCAGGCTGCACTATTCTTTTTTCACGGTTTTTAAAACCTCCAGTAAACATTTCTTAAACATCCTCTCCCTTTTCATTCCCATTTCCAATATCCACTTCAATCTTATTGTTATGTTTTGTGGAATTGTTGACATAGGGGAAGGTTTTGGGGTGTACTTTTTAAAAGATTATAAAAATATTATAAAAATTATAAAAAGTTACAAGGATTAAATTATTTTCAAAAATATGATTGTGTATTGCTATGTGATTGGTAAAATAAATTATGTGGTTGTATTTTAAGAACTGCAGAAAACATGGGAAAAATACACATTGATATACTGTAAATAAATTCACATTCATTTTCTTTAAATTTGATCACAAGACGGGGACCAGCAACATTACTGCTGGAATTTGTATCATACTTATGGTTCACTATTAAATGTGCAAGTATCTGTGTTTAAGCTGCTTCATTGTATTTTCATATGTAGATACCTGTAGCAGTTTAATATTTAGTATTTGAATCTAATTTCTAAATATTGACCTTGCTGAAATGGATTTCTATGGTTGGGTAGTAGATTCATTATAATGTAAAGACTCTGTTTAGTTATTTTCTGCAAGAATATGAAATATTTTTAAAACCTTCATAATAAATATTCATGCTTGGAATGCCACTGTTTAAGCCTCTTTGGGATACTGAGATTAGTTACATTGAATTGTATTGTTTGGCCAGAAGATGACACTTTTGCATTTAGGTGGCAATTTGTAGTTGAGTCACTAAGAATGGCTTTCTCACCCTCTTTCTCTCTCTCTCTTTCTCTGTCTTTCTCAATCATCCTCTCTCTTTCTCTTGCTTTCTCTCTCTCTCTCTCTCTCTTGCTCTGTCACTCTACATGAAGATGACCACATATGGTGCATTTCTGCACAAAGGTTCTTTTTGCCGGAACTACTTTAACATCCTGGACTTGCTAGTTGTTGCCGTGTCTCTTATCTCCTTTGGTATCCAGTAAGTTATACTTTCATATAACTCCTTTAATTTAATATTCTGGGGATTTAAAAACTCAGGAAGTTTCAAAATTATAAACACTCTCCTTGTATCCTTATCTCCAAGAGATGTATGTCGAATTAATTGAAAACTCTAAATTAAACTGCAATAATTGCAGGTATGTCTGGCTGAAGGTCATCACATCTCATTTGGGGTTTGGGTTTTTTTTGCTTCTTGATGTTTCTTGCATTTGCATGGTTCAGAAAGTAAATGGATAGATGGAAGGGAACATGTGAGTTGTTGAAGAGGAGACACTCCTACCCTTATAGGTAAGGGCATCCCAGACAGTGTCCTAGACGTAGAGAATGATTTTTAGCTCAGAGTATTTGGCAGTTAGTCATCTTCTGCAGCATTGGTATTATGAATGTAAGATGCTAAGGTTTTGTTTTAAACTGAAGATAGAGAATTTAGGACTATCAGCTTGTTTCTGATTCAGTTAAAGTGTTAATCCTCAACACTATAGGCCCTTCACATTCAAGAGGAGTAATGAAATCTATGAAATAGATGAGACACACATACATAGAATTTGCTTATTTAAAAAAGTATATCAAAACCAAAAACATGTTCTGCTAATATGTATTTGTTACAGTGCACTACTTTTTTATTGTTTTTACATTGCTGTAGTTTTTATTATCTTTATTTTTACAGTAAATGACTCAATTTTACATATAACTATCACTAACATAAACTTTACATAGACTAGGCTCAATACACATAAAGCACATTATTTTGCTGGGATTCATTCTTTTATTAGGATGCACAAAAGACATTTAGCATTCTTTTGAGTGTCACTCACCATTATCTTCATTTTTTATTTAGAACCTTTTATTTTATGAGTATACAAATTTCCCTTTCTGTTTCCACATTTTTTTAATTATTTTTCAGGTCTAGCGCCATCTCTGTAGTAAAGATTCTGAGGGTATTGAGAGTCTTAAGGCCCTTAAGAGCCATTAACCGTGCAAAAGGATTAAAGGTTAGTGGCATTCCCTACAATGAAGATAGAAGCAAAATTCAGTGGTTATGCTTTCTTTGTTTACAAAGTGTGACAAAGAGATTCGACAGAAATATCAAAATATATCATGTAATGTAAGATTTTTTTTCTTTTTGTAAGATTTTTCTTTTCTTGTGCTATGGTTGTTTCACACATGTATGCAAAGAAAAAAAATGAAGGTATATACTTGAACAGATAAAAATAATTTGTGACAAAGAGAAATTCAAATTATTTATAGGGTACATTAAATCCGTCCACCAATACATTAATTTTTCATTCTATCTAATTTGGAATTTCAGAGGGCTGGTGCCAATAAATAAAAAATACCTTTTTAAATCCTAGATACAAAAAATGATTTTCATTAAAAAACACAACTCTGATTTTTGACCACAATGGAAACAGTGCTTAATTCTATAGTGTGCCTATTATGACTGAAGTTGATATCAAGGTTTATTTGAGATGTGCTGATAGTCAATGCTCCTCTGTAACTCTTGTCTGACAGGCAGCCTACACTCTTACTTCTGAAGGTAGTTCTACACTTATATATTCTATCATCAACTTGACTCTTGAATATTGTCACATAATCTTGCCAATAGTTGGTTTGGAGCTTAGTTGTGCAAGAGAGAGACTAAATTATAGTAAATTTCTCAATTTTTCTGATTCCTACCTTTAATTTATAGAACAATGTGCACATTCCCAGATTTAATTTTCAGAGAGTGTTAAGTGAGCTGTAACAAAGGACTCATATGTAATACTTACAACATCAACACAATGAAGCTGTGCATTCTTTACATTTCTAATGTAAAAAAACAAGGTTCTATGCACCGAAAATGGAATGTTGTTTACACATGTATTTTTAAATCTTTCAATCGTTATTTTGCTTATTTTAACACATTGTCACAGGGTCTCAGAGTCTATTATATAGAAAGAGTATGAAAAACAAATTTTTGTTGAATAAGATTTTTTTAGCTAAGTATTTGGAATATATAAAAACAGTAAGAGAATACAAAATGCTTCCAGAAAGCAAGTAAATTCTTCTAGTTTGTGATCAAAGTTGATTTTTTGGTTGACTAAATTTTTGTCTTTTGTTTTATTCTTAATTTGGCAGCACGTGGTGCAGTGTGTGTTTGTTGCAATCAAAACAATTGGGAATATTGTCATTGTAACCACACTTCTGCAGTTCATGTTCGCCTGCATCGGAGTCCAGCTGTTTAAGGTGATTCTCAACCCCTTACGCTCTTTTGTTTGACTTGTTCTAGGTTTCAGAGTTGGTCTTGTATTACTCTGTTTATGTATGCTCCACTTGTTTAAAAAATCACATCTATTACAAGTTCTAAAAACATATTGAGAGGCTGTTTCAGTGATCAAGTTTTTGTTGTTTATTTTTACAATACAGTATGAATGGAGATTTTCAATATTTTCTCTTGCTAAATTGGGCAACTACAGTTTTGATGTATAAAACTTGTTTATTATCTTTATTTTAACAACTTCAAATATTTTCATTGCTCTGAATCCTTCTCTCCGTTTTACTTTTTAGGGCAAGTTTCGCATGTGCACAGATCTCTCTAAAATGACAGAAGAAGAGTGCAGGTACAGTCATCATTGGATAGTATTTTGGATATGCCAGGATTATGCTTACAGTTTTGTTCCTTTCCAAGATGGAAATCAGCTGAATGCTAACTTTAAAACATATTCCTTGTGATAAAATAATATAAATTTAAGTTAGCTCCAGTAAAATGAAAAACATTTTGCTTCTCTCTGATTGCCTATATTCTTGTATATCTTTAATATTCAGTCAGATTTTTTCTTTAATTGTAGCAGTGTAATATAGAGGAGAATGTGAAGGAAAATGTCACCAAAGTTTAGCGTTTATTTAATTTCTTTGGTATACAATCTAATCAATATACAACACACAAATTAAATGGTTTTATATGGAGGAGTAGGACAGCATGCATTCCATATTTCTGAGGGAAGAGGCTAATCAATATCTACAGGAAAAGTGTAGTTACCGTTATTGCTTCTAAAATTGGACTAACCAATTACTGAGCTCAATAAACACTTTTTGACACAAGATATTTGATATTATACAATTTTCTTTAATTAATATTTAAAATATTAACCAAAATTTTGTATTGTTTTCTCACTCAAGTTATCTTTTATATAACTGTAGGTTTTGGCCAAAGACATGTAAGCATTCAATGAATAATTAATGCTATAAGTGCCCTCTCATTTGTCAGCCTTTTGAAATAACTTCCTAATATTTATCCTTAGAAATCCATCTCTCTATTATAAAAAAAATCTTGGAAGGCTTGTAAGGAGATGATTCATGATTTTCTTGGAGACACTTTAATGTCCCGCAAGACAAGGCATTTAGACAAAAGGACAGCAGCTGTAAAGGCTTTTAAATGGTCGACGCACAGTGGGACAAACAGAACACGCAGCTCGGCAGCAGCAAGCCAGCAGTTGATCCGACCGCATCTCCATATCGTGCGTTCTACCCCCATAATGCGAGCAGCAGAGACAAGAAGTGGCTGATGCGTAGTGCACCCCAGGGAATGAGGGGGTGGGCAAGTGAAGCGTGTGTTAATAAAGGGATAAGTGTTAGTGTATATATCTGTGTGTCCACCCTGTTATTCCAACACATGGCACATCACAAACATTAACACTGCTTTTATGAATCCCATACCAAATGGCATGTAACATAAATATATGTGTGGTACACTGCAGATATCAATGTTGTGGTCTACATTGATTATTTAGATTCAACCCGTCGAGTAGCACAGCTATTAACGATAAAGCAGCTGTCAATCAATGAGCAAAAGTATAGTTTACAATGCTTTTCAGTACAAGAAGCCTTCCTTAAAATTTGCTTTAAAAATTCAGTTAATGTCAAAATACAAGATATGAATAATGCACAACTTTCATTAAATTATATTTCTTTATTACCTTCTGTGTTTTTGAACCATTATTTTGCTCTCATGACTTTCTTCTAGCCTCTTTCTGTAGCCATTGTGCTTCTCGGTGTTTTAAATTCATCTGTATTATAACTTTTTGCTTCCCATTTTGTTTACATTCCATTTCCGGATTTTGATTGTTTGGTGTCCTCCTGTATCCCAACTCATTAACACAAATCAGCCTTTAAGTAATGCAGCTAGCAGTTCTCCCCCTCTCAGATTATCTGTTACTCAACAAATGATCAGCCATAGAAATACAAACTGAAGGCATAACGTAGACCGGGCTGACCGTGCAACAGGGTCATGCCAGAAAAAGTATGACTTTTTTCACTCCTCTAGCCTCTGCTTGATGCACATTAAAATTTTCTAGATAAAGCTATCCACTCTGTTAAGCATGAGGCTGTAGAAATGCAAGAGGTCATGTGTATTGTTTCTAGGTGAAACAAATTTTGTGGTACCTCTATTTCTTTTAGAGGTCATTTTTGTTCATTCATCTAGTACTATTTTTAGTTTAGGATTAAGCAAATTCAAGACCATTTCAGAAGGTTGAAATTCATAACCATTTTTAATCTGAAGAGCAGTAATTCACTAGTTGTGCCTGTCAACATATCTTCCTTCTCCTTTTTAGATTTATCATTGGCTGCTTGGTGGTGTTGTGAGCTGATTTCATATTATTTTGTGTACTAAGCCTTAGCATATTTTTCTTGACATTTTGTGTTTCTTTTAGGTTTTGAAGTATGGAAAGTTCAATTTTGTATTGTTTGTTGTATTTAACTATTATGAACAGTTGTTGAAATGATTCTGCTTCATTTACAATGCGTTCATGTTTGTATGCGGATGTTGCTGTTTGATGAATTCCATTATCTTGACAAAGGTTACAGTTGCTGGGGGGTGTCTCAGAGGTTGCAACACTTGTGTTATCAGCATGATACAGTAATAGGTCACTACTAACGTACATTCCGTATCCAAGACTGTGGAAAATTGTACTTTGCTTATGCTACCCTTAAAAACAAAACTGTTACCTGATCTTTATGCCCTGTGTTTTTTGACTGTTGTTTTGCTTTTGTCAATGGTATTTTTGACTTTCCAGTAATGACCCTACTCTTTATTTTTGGCTGCATTTCTTCTTCTCATTCTAATCATTTAAAAGTCCTTCTGTCCTTTTGCAGACAGCTATTGTGGGGAAATAAATGTGACAGTGTTACTACTGCTACCACAGTTACATATTTGTTCCTTTATTGTCCTAATCTGTGTTAAAATATTTTTCCTGTGTTTATTCATTCGTCCTACTGACCTTTATCCGACTTTCCATATTTTCCGACTTACTGCCCCTTGACTCACATATTTATAGCAGCATCAGTAGCAGCTCTTGGCCTGTTTTTCTTGGGTGTAACTTCCACGATAACAAACAGCCGGTTCTACCACTAAATGGTTACCATTTGGCATTTGAATGTAGGTGAAGTCTTAATGTGGGATATGTAAGCATTATAATTATGTATCAGGAATTAATAGAAAAAAGCAGGAAATCACATTATCACAGTGAAATTGAGCAGGAAAAATGTCAAACTCAGGTGTATTGATCATTACACATGCTACACTACCAGCTATTTTCCCATAAGGTATGCATGTAATTTAACCATTACTGTTTAACAATAATGAGCTTTAAATTAAACTAGAAGGCATGTACTGTTCCTCCACTGTGGCTGTAAAAATTCAGAAAACATGCCAAATTTTTCCTTCAAGCTATATTTAATTCTATTATTTATATTAAAACACCTCCCTTCCTTCTCTCACACACATATTAAATTATCATGTGTTGTGTACTTATGACTTGTAGTCAGGATATGACAGTATTGAAATGACATGACATGATAGAGTCAGATGATTCTGTACCTAAACTTCCTTACATTAAATTGGATAAGAAAAGATGAAGACTTTTTTGTGGTATTTTTTACTTTTCTCTTTTTCAGAGGCGAATACATTGTATACAAGGAGAATGACTTGCATCAGTTGGAGATCCGGCAGCGCATGTGGTACAACAGCGATTTTCACTTTGACAATGTGCTATCAGGCATGATGGCCCTCTTCACTGTTTCCACGTTTGAGGGTTGGCCACAGTAAGTTCACCCAAGTCAGACAATTGTTCAGTTTCTTCGATGCACAAAGTAAAATATTTTAAAACTGTGACTTTACAATGCTTTAAACATACAGATGTGTGTTAGGGCCACAGAGAAGAAAAAAACAAGAGACACAATGAATCTCGAAGTTTCAACTTTAATGTTGTAGTTTATTTCATGATTAAACTGAAAAAATTCATACATTAAAAAAATGCATAAAAGGTTTGTTGCATTTCAATCTGTCAATACTATCTTATAATTTGCCTTTTTCTGAGGATTTTTTATGATTGTGTATGTGCAAGACACAACATGATAAAAGTGGATTAGCAAGGTTGATGAAGTAGCAAGGTTGCCCACTGAAAGAATTTAAAAGGTCTTCATTGAAAATTTGGGTATAGCAATGAAGACAGAATCAAGTAATGCTCCAAGACTGATGAAAACCATGAACAGGAGTAGCTATCAGGATCTGACATTCAGGAATAATCAATTTAGAATGTAGATTATAAAAAATTCTGCAGGGAGCAGTGTTATTTTGCTTTAACTCCATACAAGGATGGCAGTGCTCTTGTGCATGGTGCACAATATCATTTGATCTTTATGGGCATAGCTTTCTTTTTAAATAGAGTACTTTTACATTATCTTCTGTTTAAATGTATTTTGAATTTTAACATTTCATGAGCATTATTTGTCCTTTAAATTAAAATTCACATGTTTATGAAGTCTTCCTATTTGTCTGACAGGCTTCTTTATAAAGCAATTGACTCCCACACAGAAGACATGGGGCCCATTTACAACTACCGAGTGGAAATGTCCATTTTTTTCATTGTTTACATAATTCTCATTGCCTTCTTTATGATGAACATCTTTGTGGGCTTTGTTATCGTCACCTTTCAGGAACAAGGAGAGCAGGAGTACAAAAATTGTGAGCTGGATAAAAATCAGGTAAAATACCTACATTATTTTTAGAAGAGCGCTTGAGTTGTCAGCATTCTTGCTCAGAAAACTGCCACTCTTATCCTGCCTATAGAAAAGCTCATCAGTGTTCCTTTTACTATGCCTCTATTTAATTTTGGTTTATCTCAAATTACGCCTCTTGCTTATTGTGTTTTGGTGTTGGCAATCCTTTGACAGTCATCTGCAGCTCACTTGAATCGAATTGACCTCATTATTAAGACAGGCTCCTGAAATGACCTCTGAGCTTAGAAATTGTTTTAATATTTTGACATTTGTTTCTTGGTTTTTTTGCCATGTTTTTGCTTCTTGGTTTCCAGTATTATTAACAAAATTCTTGAGTGTGCTCCTTGCCTCTGTGTTTATAGAGAGATTTTCTCTCATTCTCCATTTCTTGTTCTTGGATGAATGTGCTGTAATGCTATTATTCAGCTTGATCTCCATCATGGTTTTGTACCGGTGGAACTATGCATCGTCCATCTGTTTTCTTTTTTTATCCATGTGTTTTGTCATTGTCTTGCTTTTGTGGATTATTAAGAAATATTATCAAATGAAAATTGTTAAAATACTATTTTCCTTAAGGCATAAGCATGTGCTGCATATGTCAAGCCATAGAGTGCAATACTACATCTTGAATGTGGATTTTACAAATATATCAGCCAAACCTTAATTACTGATTTTTTTTTTGCCTTGCAGCGTCAATGTGTACAGTATGCATTGAAGGCCCGTCCATTGCGTCGCTATATTCCAAAGAATCCCTACCAGTACCAGGTGTGGTACGTGGTTACATCATCTTATTTTGAGTACTTGATGTTTGTGCTTATTCTTCTAAACACTATCTGCTTAGGCATGCAGGTAAGTAATTTGACCCTTTAAATAATCAGGTATTTATTTCACAGTATGAATTTTCACAATGTTCTTTGCAAATCAATGTAATAAGTACAGTGCTCTTTTCTGCTGCCTAACTATTATAAATTACCTTATACCAGATTCCACTGTGTTCTTACCACATTTTTGTCATTTGTAGCCATGCAGACGTTTGATATATAAGTTGCTTAATCACAAAATTACTCCTATGGAGAAAAGGAAACCAGTTTTACAAGTGAAAAAACAACTCCTATTAGCAAAAGAGATAGGGAGGAGGCTACAATGTCTTAGGTTAATTTAATAAAATGTGCTTTGCGTAGCTTCAAACATTAAAGTGAGTTTGCTTTCTTATTATAATGTCGATTATAGTGCTCAAAGCATCTCCAATATGAAATTTTGTAAAAGTCTTTGGGTTAGTGTTCAATGTAAACATATGCCATGTGCAAAAAAGGGTTTCATTCTATGTTTATTTTGTGGAATTTTCTTCACTCCCTATAAGCATCACTTCTTAATACGTTTTAGATATGATGAACAAATAAATAAGACAAATAATGAGAATACATTGATGGAAGAATGAATCTGAGGCAATCTCCCATGCCGAATATTTTCAGATCAATGATGTCTTTAGATACTTAAAGACTGCCCACCCTATGCCAAGCACTTATTTTCAACCAGGCTTAAGTGTGGAGACTGAGATGGTCATTGTAAAACATTGATTTTGTTTTCAATCAATGATTTCTTCATGATTCTTGGACTTTAACTTTGAGTAAATGTAGTTCTAGAAGGCCCAACTGTGAATCTGCTAAAGCTTTCTGGCACAGTTAACAATTTTTGTGCCAGGATACTGTATCTGGATATTATGTAGTGGTCATAAGGCCTTTGATACTAAACCCAAGACAAAAGGCATCATGCCTGCATTAATGATTCAACAACTTATTTTTTGGTTTTTTAATATTAGTTTTTTTCATCTTTCTTCAAACAGCAAACATGATGATGGTATAAACAGACCAATAGTTCAATTTTGGTATGTTTTGGCTGTAATATTCAGTTTTAATCAAAATGCCAATGGCACCTGACAAAATGTTTGTAGATTCAGCTTTTGAGTGTTGATTTAGAAATTTGATGTCCTCAGTACGCAGTTAGACAATGCAGTATCTTAAGTGTGACTCTTGGAGTTTTATTTGCCTCCCCGCCTCAATATGCATGGAGACAAAACATATTTGCTTCGTCATCATTTTAAGTTATTAACTGTTTTAACAGTTTAACTTTTTGATTGATATAATAGTGACTAATTGAACTGTTATGTATTTGTTTGTATCCAGTGTATGATTTGTGAAAAACAATTACTAAGTATTTTTTATATGACTCTTCTTTATGGTAAATACTAAAATGATGCATTGTATATGTTACCACTTTTTATGGCAAGTCAAATATGAAAAACAATTAATTTGTATGTTAATTAGCATAATATTTTTGCAGATTTTCTCTTTCATTAAACAAAGGGTACCAAACGAAATAAATGTACATCCAAGGTTTAAGCATTAACAATAAACAAAGGCTTCTCATTAGAATAAATTAATTTTTACTCTTTGGAGATGTAATACAATAAGTCATTAACTGCTGTATTTATTTTATACATCGTTGATGGAATAAGGAAGTACCTTAAGTTGACCTGAGGCTTGAGCCATACCACCTTGAACCTCATCTTGCCTTTGGGCAAGACTATTTCTTTGAGCAGATAAAGGTCCTCTGTTAGAATAAAGTTCAACTATGCCCAGATCCCAGCACCTTTTGAGCAAATGCAGTATTAAGGCTATCTGAATTGCTGAGCCTGCTGCATAATAAACATGGTAAAAAAGAATAACCAAAAACAGACTATCAATCAAATCTTCTGTCAGTAGTATAGTTTGTTTCTCGTTTTATAGGTACATAGCATCATTAGACTGTTTTGAGTCTCTCATTATGTAGAGAAAATGTATACTCAATGGCTGATCTTTGGTCTTTGTCTGCTCTGGCATCAAGATAGCAGTATATTGGCAAGAAATAGGCAATCCACCTGTTTTATGGAAACACCCATGTTTCTCATTAAATCCTTTTTTGCTTTACTCTTGGTGACTGTAAGTTTGTCTGATTTGTACTTCTCTTTTTGCCTACTACAGCACTGTGGCCAGTCAGAAGAAATTAATTACATTTCAGACATGCTAAATGTGGTCTTCACTGGCCTTTTTACTCTTGAAATGGTACTGAAACTAATGGCCTTCAAAGCCAAGGTAACACTATTAAACCATTCTCAGATCTTGTTTCCCAGGAAAGAATTTTCATAGGTGATGCCTTGTTATGCTTATACTGTATTTTTACAGGGATACTTTGGAGACCCCTGGAATGTATTTGACTTTCTGATTGTCATTGGTAGCATCATCGATGTCATCCTAAGTGAGATTGATGTGAGTAAAAATCTTTCTTTTGGAAAGTTATGAGTGATATGTTAGGTAATAATGATAGGTCAAATGGATGTTCAATTATATAAAGCAAAGGCATCACTGTATACTGTATGTTACACCATTTACCAGTTGGCTACAATCTGGTTAAATTAACTAAATGCTAAATAGCTGAAGTCTGTGAGACTGAAAGCTATTGCAGGTTATAATAAAATTTGTTTATTTTGATTTGCCAAATCCTTGTTGTAAACCTAACTAAGCAATTATTTAGTAAAATTCTGGAAATTCACGGCATATATGAGCCATTTTCATGCTAGAAATGAAACGTCTGCCAACCTTTTGAAGAATATGTTTCTTTAAATGTGTTGTATTTTGTTTTAAGAAGTCCTGTTCAGTACAACTTGAATCAACCAGTTGAAGTGTTTGATTATCTACATGTTTTTTGCTGATAACTATATTGTCATTTTTTAATTTTTATATAGTAGTTTTATTCCTTAACAAAACACATTTAAATAAGTACGGAGATATGTAAATGTATTTTTTTCTTAGGTAAATATTGATAAATAATTTGTGTATATAAGGGAAAAGAAATTAATGTTAATTTTGACTCCACATGTTTATTTGAATTCTCTGAAAGTTATCTTAACCTTTTCCTTTTTTCCTTCTTCTTGTTGTCTTCATTTTGTTTTTAGTCCTTCCTTGACCTTTTTTTAATCTGTATTGCACTGCTCTTCATCCATTTTCTCCTCTTTTCCTGGCATAAGTAGTTGTTCTATTACTTTCATACATAACAGCTTTTAATTTTGTATCGTGTTATAACCTACTCCTTTTTTAGTATCCCTAGTTGCATTTTACTGGCTATTATTATTACACTCCTTTGTCTGAATGGGGCTTAGGATTAGTGGCAGCATGCTTTTCCTTAATACCCTTGAGATGACCTTTAAACAACATAAATATGTTGGCATTCTAATTGTCAATGCTTTGTAGAATGGCATTCTAATACTCTATATTTTATAAAATATATAGAGTAAAACTATATAACTGGCAAAATGCTGGAAAACCACCTAACCTCTTCTCGCTTTTTGTTTCTTTGTTTGTTTGTTTTCGTCATCCCATCTCTGTTTCCTGCGTCCTCTGTCCTGTCTAATATTCTCCCCATTTAATCCTCTCTCTTGCCATCTTTTTCTGTGCCTATGACTTTTATCTGTCTTTCTTTCTACTCAACAGACTGCGCTTGCTTCCAGTGGGGGACTTTACTGTCTGAGCGGTGGCTGTGCTGTAAATATCGTTCGCACTCGCATGAGGCTTGATGTGTACCTGTTTGACTCTGGCTTTCTCTGCCTGTCCTGTTTGCCTCCTTCTTTCTTGATCTCATGAGTTTTGCTTTTGTATCTCATGGTTGCAATGACTGAGGCAATGAAGAGGTGATGAGCTTCTTGGGCAAGAGAGCTCATTCTCCTACCTGTACTCTAGAGACCTTATTGCTGCAGTCTTAGGTCCATAGATACAACTTTTCAATTCATTACCTAGGCTTTATTACATTATTTAAGTCAGTGTGCTTAATCTGCAAAAAATAGGAGGAGTCTATTTTGTCCATACAGTTAGCCTTAAAAGGTAAAATAGTACTTTAGTTTAATCTATGACTAAGTCACTAAGTAGCATAGGAACGACTGTCTCTCTCTTCACATCTCCCTTTTGCTCTCATTATTTCACAAATACACAAAACCTTGACATGTTCCTCCTGCCACTGAGCCCATAATCTCTTCTTGATTCTAGGCTCAACATAGATCCTCTTAGAGTCACTTTTGATGCTGTTACTTCTAGTGTCATGTTTAGAACTCTTTACCTATAGAATTGCCAGGTTAGAGCTAACTCTAGCTGACCCTAGTATACTTTATCCCCTATAAAAGGCCAGATATTGTATACCTTATTATTGAAACAGCACTCTTCCACTCATGTCAGGCTGGAACAGTATATTATCCCCAAGCAGCTCAGAAGGACAGTATTTTCTGGTCTGCCATTCCTATTGCCATTTTCCCAAACTGAAGTCCATGTTGCGTTAGAAAGATACTGTGGCCAAGCTCCCATATTCTGATGTCATGAAGGCTCTACAGTATATTTATGTATGTGTCTTCTCCCATGTTTACCAGCACAACATACTGAAGTTGTTAGTTATTCTGTCTCACAGTTCTAAGCATCAGGGATAACTTACAGACTTGATATGCACCTTTAGTGTGCCCCGGAATTACTCACTGGGTCTTCCTCAACCCTTTAACCCTATTAGGTAATGTGTCATTTCTAAACTTGTGAAAATCCTTCACTCTGGCTTTGTCATTTCAGATTTTTTAAAACTTCTGTTGTGGCTTGGCACAGTAACATTTGCGTGCTCCAGTACAAATAAAATAAAAGAAATATGTTTCTAAAAGCCAGAAATTCATAAAAATTGTTAATTAGTTTACAGTAGCCTTATCTGTTATTACTGATGGCTATAAGATAGACCATTGAGTTTAGAGACACGCATTTAACAAATCTTTTGTAATGGAGGCTTTATATGTATGCAGCTGCATGCTGTCATTGCTTTTTGTGCCATGTCTTTATTGTTTTTGTTGTTTGCTGTATAAACCTTTGATTCAGAAATCCAGGAACTGAAATCAGAGAGTTGAATGAAGCTATCTGCTGTCTCTGGATGTGCAAGATCCTTGGAATACCACCCCTATTGCTCAGACAAAAACGAGTTCTGTCATTCAATCTGTGCAAAGTAAAAACTGTCCAAACATACAACCAGACTTTATCAAGGCAAAAAGAAGCTTTTTTAAGTTATTACGTAATTGTTGTATGCTGTTTGGAAAAATGTATGAAATGGTACAATTAGTTCACATATCCAGTTTAGTGCTGCTTGTTGCAACAAATATAATTTTCAAATTCACTGACAAGAACTTATTCACAGGGAACACATAAATTATCAATGATAGCATATGGATCTGGACATGACTGTTTTATTTATACCAACTATTCCCACCAGTAATAAATGACATTATCGACCTGTTATTAGCATAATTGGCTTTATTAACTTGTAGGACTGTCTTTAGGAAACGACAGTCCTAACATTGGTATATTTTACTGATACAATTGCGAAGTTGACTTAGGTAGTTTTAGTTTATAAATATCATGGTTTAAGCTATAGCATTTAAAGCAACATTTTTGTGAAGGTTTTTCATTTTTCATCTACATATTTCACAGGAAGCATTTTCAAAAAATGAAGTGAAGGCTGTAATCTATTTATGCAGTCACCACAGTACTTAAATGAGAGAGGTCTCCTTTTGCTGTTTAACAGCTTAACTGTGTAACTGTTCTGCTGGCTGAAAGGTTAATTTGAATTGTAGCAACCAGGGGGATAGGTGAAAACCAGGCCAAAGGCCATAACTAAGAAGTTGGTCGTAAAAACATTTCTAACAGAATTATTAACCAGAACTCAAAGTCAAAATGAAAGCAAAGGATCTAATCCCAAATGAAAGCACACTGTATATACTGGGTCTTATATAAAATATCAACTAATCTGGGATAAAAGAACCTGCACAACATGGCACAAACGTTTTAAATAATAATGTCACCGTGTGCTGCAGAAAAACCCTGGTAAACAAAACCATGACCAATTGAAAACAAAACAGTTTCCTTAATGGCAGTACCCATTACAAAACACAGAATATACTGTATATTCTTCACATTCCACAATCTAAAATCCAAATCCTTATACAAAAAGTTCTAAACCAAGAAAATCAAAAATTAAAAATTATTGGACCCACAAAACAAAATAAAAGGAGAACTGAAGAAACATGTACAGAGTCAGCTTATAGCCTGCTAATCCTCTAAATATTAGGCAGATGGTCCAGCAGCATCAAGGGGGCCCACAGATTAAAGATGTAAAAAACAAAATTAGTAGAAGAATTTATAGAGTAATCATACAAAAAAATAATACAATAATTAGATGTACAAAACACATTAAATGAAAACAATAAAAGACTGGAATTGATAAAATGATTTACATAGAAAAACAGCCAAAACAATCAATAGAAAATAGCAAAATGAATAAACTAAAAAAAAATAAAGAAAAAAAAGAAAGAAGTGTGTAAGCCGAATTTAATCAGACAAATTAGCATATGAGGGGGGCTAATGTGATTGTTTTACTATTGAAAGGGTCTATAGGCAGCAAACCAATTTCCAGTGTTTTTCAAAATACACAAATTACCTGGTAGTGCAACAGAACATGCTTCCAATCACCCTATGTTTGGTCAGTTTTTTCTGTTCATTATTTATGATTTAAAAAAATCTTTATTGCTCAATTTATCTGTTATTTGAATTTATCATTAGGTTGATTTATGAAGCTGTCTGTAATATGCTGTTTTGAGTCATTTAAGATATTTCATGTTTGATCTAAGCTTTCATTGTCATGGATATAGTTATACATGCAAGCTG
This sequence comes from Polypterus senegalus, assembly GCF_016835505.1. NCBI lineage: Eukaryota > Metazoa > Chordata > Cladistia > Polypteriformes > Polypteridae > Polypterus > Polypterus senegalus. The sequence goes on along the minus strand of NC_053156.1, from coordinate 225,687,063 downwards.
ACGGCACTTTTTTAAAGTTGAAGTTCAGTCACATTTGATAGTCTTTGTAATGGATATTGTTGGCATGATTAATATATATATATATTATATTGTAGCTGCACAGTTATTTTTAAACATTTCTGGATTTCTTGTTGGTATCGTTAACTGATAGTTGTGGTGCTGCTGTTAATCCAGTCCTTGATTATTTTTGACCTTGGTGGCTAGTGATATCATTTTGAATATGAAGTTTTGATTTCACAAGAATGATGACAGTGTTTTGTGTTGCTGCTTCATAATATAGATAGATAGATAGATATTTTATTAATCCCAAGGGGAAATTAAAAAAAAAATGGTAGTGAGTTCACATTTCTGAGGATCACAGAAGGCACCGACAGTTTATAACGCCATTTTCTCGCAAGCTGCTTGGCTTTTATCTTATCTTTTATCTTTGCGCCGGCTCGGCTGCCCCGATATCGTCTTCTTACCTCGTCAGGTAAATAGGGAACCACACCAGCGTGGGCGTTTCTTCTCAGTGCTTTAAGTTGACTACTTGAATAGGCGAGTCTCGGAGTGTAAAAATCCATGTCAAGTAGTAAAAATAGTAAAAAGTGTCCAGGGAGCGATTCCACATAAAAGAAAGTGGTAGAAGTGATCAGTGAAATAGAGAAAAAAATAGAAAAAAAAGGTAAAAAGATAAAGTCATACACGGAGCTGCTGGAATGGCTGCCACTCGCGACAGCGCCGGAAATGAAGAATAATTCCATAATAATAATTCCACGACACTGGGTTTAAATCTGGTTTGGTTACACTCTGTATAGAATTTGTTTGCTCTCTTTGCATCTTGACAATCTTTTTCTAGGTATTCCTGTTTTCCTCTCATTTACCAGTCAGTTTAATCTGAGATTTTAAATGTACCTTGTTTATGTGAAAGTGTGTGTGTGTGTCTGCTTGCGTGTGTGTGTGTGTGTGTGTGAGAGTGTTTCCTGCACAGGACTGATGATCCTTGCAGGATTGGTTTCTGACTTAAGCAGAATACTGTTGGAATAGCCTTGAAGCCAAATACCACCCCCAACACCGTGAACTGGATTACGCAGGTTCAAAATGCATGGATGATTTTCATTTTAACTAACTTGTTATAAAATTTCTTATAATTTGTTGATGAAGGCATACATACTGTAATTAAGTAAGCTATTCTGATATTGGTATAACATTTTGTAAATGGATCCAGTCTCAAAAAAGCACCTCTATCTCTGGAGAAGAATAAATTACCATTTTAAATTGTGTGATTAATAAATATTAATATATTGTAATACCACTTGTATAAGGTGATTCTAACAAAGTTTCATACTTAATATTACTAAATGAAATTTAGCAATAGTTTAGTTTAACCAGTGAAAATATTAACAGAGATCTAACTGACAGAAAGCAATGGCTTGGGTGACCTTTTGGTTCTGTATGCTGTTTTAACAGAAAACACCCTTTCAAAAGGACTTTAAGAGTTTATTGCTATGCCAGCCATTAAGACGAAAAGGGCAATGATTTTATAATTTATTAATATTTGTCCAAAATTATACTGCTAATTTATGAGAGCTAGATAAATGCTTTTTTTTTAAGACACAATATATCACTGCTAGATTTGAGTTACTTTTTAACATTCTCAGCTAAGATATCAATGAGTAAACCTGATAGTAAAGAGAATTAATTTTGTGATATTATAAAAAGCATATGCAGCAAAAAAACAAACAAAAAGGGTTTGTCAATTGCATTCACAATGAGAGTAAACACTGATCAATGTATCCACCTTTATATGGGCTTTATTGTATCCCAGAAATGTTCAGATCTATTGAGGGTTTACTGCACCATTTTACGCATTTTACTTATCCTTAAAAGAAAAATGGCAACTTCTCATGAACCAGGTTGGTGCTATTTACCTTTAGCTAAAAATAATTCTCCCATGCATCAATTTAAAAGTAATTTCAACTTTACTGAGATTTTGTATCTGTTTGGTTTCTTATCAGTGTGTTGAGAGGATTTCTTTAACTTAAGTAACACAGTACTTTAAAAATAAAAATGTATTACTCTTTCAGTTTTGTATTATACATCACCATATCTAAATTGCTTGAGGTACAAACGACTCCAGGGACTTTCAGTTAAAAGAGACTTACTTTCAGGAATTAAACTTTATTTTCAGAAATAGATGCTAGTGTTTTTATAGTACATCAATGGAACTGAATGCATACCTACAAAACCTAGCCCAAGCTGTGCATTCCTATTTATCTCTTTACACTGGTGTGTTTTATAAATGATATATGACAATTTTAATGAAAAGGTACAGTATAATTAGTGGAGTATTTGTTTGTGTACTAGAAGTATTTTCTTATCTTTCATTGGTTCTTCAATAGTAGAGGAAGGATAACTTCACACCCAGAAATAAACCCACATAAATATGTGTCTTCTTTTTTGCTTTAAAAGCATTATAGCTTTGGTCTTTCATTTGTCTTCCTTTTCAGTAATTTTAATGATTAATACAAATTATGTATTAATTGTAAATGTTAAAATTTTCAATGTAATATATATCGAGCGCTTTTGTGTATTTATCGATCCTTTGATGCAATTGCAGTAGCTATGGAATGATGACCTATTACAGTACCATCAGTGAGTAGTGGAGAAGTTTAGAGATGCTAAGACATTATGGATATTGCTTGGTCAAATATGTCTGCTAAACTAGTTGACTAGTATAGTAGTGCCAGACTCAACCCCTTGGAAAATTATTATATCATTGTTCAGATGGTTTCTTCTGCCAGAATAGATAAATTAGGCTGTTACAGCCAAATTACTATCTATTTTTTTATTTTATATCCTTCTTAAAGTTACTGTTCACCAGGGCCTGCATTCTAAGAAAAGATAAGAAAATGAATTTGAATACACAATCAGAGACTCCTGAAGGATAAATGAGTTTAGAGGGCCAATGTGCTTTCTAAGAGCAACTTCAGCATCTTGTGGTGACTGACAGTACAGTATATAATATTATTTCTGTTAACACTGCCAGATACTTGAGCCACTAGATACTAGTCAACACATAACAGGACATTTTTGGCTGCTATGTCTGTCAACAAGAAATGATAAGCCAGTCATGCTGAAGTTTCCAAGTGGACAGCCCACTGGTAGCCAGCCTCTAAACCTTCATTCTGCTTAATTGTGTTTCCCATTTTCTTCACTCTTTTTTCTCCACTTCTATTTTTTCCCTTTTATGAAGGAATCTGAGGACAACTCTCGCATCTCTATTACTTTTTTCCGACTCTTCAGAGTAATGCGGTTGGTCAAGCTACTTAGCCGAGGGGAGGGAGTGCGAACATTGCTCTGGACGTTCATCAAGTCTTTTCAGGTGAGATTCAAGTATCAAGAACACACAATTTTGCTTGTGTATAGTTGAAATTTGAAATAAAGTTAAAACTCTACCAAATCAGTAGGAGAAAACCAATTGGTGGGAATGTCTGAGCTCTCAATAATTAAAGTATTTTATAAAGAGTTGTAATAGGAGGTTGTGCTGTCTTGATAAACCTCTGCATCATGGAATTCAAAAGCATAAGTGTGTTCATAGAATAAATACAAAAGGTGGTAATGAAGGCAGGGTCAACGTAAAAGTACAAAGAAACAGAACTGAAACAAAATCCTTTTGCTGCTCTGGGCTGAGCTGCAGTATGCAGATCTTGTGCACATATCCATTCAGTAGAGTGACTTCCTCACATCAAATTACAGTTTATCAAAGCACGCTTACCTCTTTCGTTCTCTAGATCATTGCCTCTTACATTTGCCAGTTGACTTGTCAGTTCAACTTGATTCTTGTCTATAGGTTGAAATAGCCGTTGTCCTGAGGCTGCTCTAAATTCCATTCCATAGTCACTTGAGATCACATCCAAATTTGGTCTATAAAGTATCAAGGTCACCTAGCATTTTATATAGCCTTTACAGCAACACCTTTTAGGCAGCTTTAGGGCTACCACATTTAAAAGAACAACATGGTCTTATTTCCATTATAAGATTATATGCTGCCATATACTAAAGTGACGGTTAACAAATGGGCTTCATACCAACACTTGTTTCAACAAAAATCTGAACCGAATAACATACAATTCCATCTAGCTAGACTGCCCTTTCACCTCAGACTAGCCGGCCAGTTTATGTCCTACTTGTGTTGACTGGCTTATAGAATGTACTGCACAGGGGGATAATCCAGCAGCCTTGCCAAAGTGGTTACAGTATTCCTAAAACTTTGGGGAATTCACAATGACCTGCTTAAAGAAAGCTGGTTCTTTCTTTAAAGCACTAAATAATCCTTGACTGACACTTTACAAACAATTACCAAATGTTAAATATTAATCTACATCACATTTATTTTACTGACATAACACCCACGTAGCTATTTGACATGGAATATGTCCTTTTGTCATGGCTTATGTCATTCTTTTGTTCTGTTTTTATTCCTAATATAACATGTATATCATTGAGACGCCTTGACCTCTTCACGTCTCTATAATCTTTTGCTAATCTTGTGCAATGGATTGTCTGATGCCATTCATTTTCCAGTAAGTAAAAAATTATTATCATAATGCAGCCCAAAAAGAAGATTATTAGCATAATGACAGCAGAGTCATACATAGACAAATAACAATAACAATTGTTTCCATTCAAGCATACCTTAACACATGAATATTACTAAAAGAGAAAACTGTAAAACAAATATTGTTAATAAAAAACAATAATTGTCATTTAAAACAGAGAAGAGAATTCCTAGGCATATCATTATCAATGTTTGGATTCACTGTGTGCCATAATGACGAACATGCAATGAGGCACCAAAACTCCATTTAGCATGCAATACTGCCATGGAACTTCATATACCCCCACCCTACTCACCTTCTTCTCACAACACACTTTTGTTGTACTATTTATTTTTATTTCAATATTTCATATTAGCACCACTGTCCGTTTTACTCAATGCTTGTCTGTCATTCCCACCTCTCTCACACTTTCTTATGCATATCTTTGCTTGTCAGTTATCTCAGGTTGATTGAGTTACAGTTCTACTGCTTGCAAGTATATGTTGCCTTTTAGATAACTGCATTTCTGTAATCCTGCAGATACTATCTTGTTTTTTTGTACTTGAGGACTGTACAGATCATTCTGGCACAACCTATTTGCTTTACTTGGATATGAGGCACTGAAGAACCATTGATTTTATCTATTTTTTAAGTCATGATTGACTGTGTTTTTGTTTTTAACATTAATATTTCACTTTGTTCACTTCACCAGGCTCTTCCTTATGTTGCTCTACTGATTGTGATGCTGTTCTTTATATATGCAGTCATTGGAATGCAGGTAATTTGTCTTACTAGAATCTTCTCCCAAGCCTAGGTTCATAGCAGACTGGAACAAGTTCTTCTTTAATACTGTGTGGTATTTGTTTCCACTGATTGTCCCTTCAACTCTGATAAGATTCCCATTCTCAGCACATGAAAAGCATCCCCATAGCACAATGCTGCCACTACCGTATTTCACTGTAGGTATGGTGTTTCTTGAGGCATTGGCAATATTAGTTTTATGCCACGCATACCTCTTTGAAGTCTGGCCAGAAAGTTATATTTTGATCTTATCTGACCACATAACCCTCTTCCACATCTCCCACTATGTCGTTCTCATGCCATATGTGCTTTTATGTGGACCATCTTTAGGAATGGCTTCTTTTTTGCTACCCTCCCATAAACGCATGTTTTCTGGAGGGCTGTTGAAATTGTGTACCTATGGCCCTTCACTCCAGTTTCAGCCACAGAGCATTTCAGAGTTCTGAGAGTGACAGTTGAATTTTTAATAGCCTCTCTCACCGGTCAATGTCTTACTCTGATGTTTAGTTTTGAGGGATGGCCTGTTCTTGTAAGAGTCTGGGTGCTGCGATGAACCTTCCACTTTCTGATGATGAATCCAACAGTGCTCAACAGGATGTTCAAACTCTTCAATATTTTTGTAGCCATTTCCTGCCTTGTGCATTTAAATGACTTTGTTTCTCACATCAGCAGAAACTCCTTTGTCTTCATTTTTGTAGTGATTGTCCAGAATAGACTATTGTTGTTACAAATGGTGCTTTTTATATCCAGAGAGATATAAAGGACTCACAAGTAGTACCTAGTTATGTTTAATTATGGTCAAATGACTGTCACCTTTGTGATTAATTTATCATTTGTATAACCCTGGAGCTTCCAAAGCAAAGAGGTTTAAATACATATGCATGCACTAACGTTTGTGATTTCCTTCTTTAGTTTAAAATCTGAAGAAAATGGTTTATTTTCACTTTGGAAATGTTTTGTTACAGCATAAGAGTTCACATTAAAAATACTTAATAGATAAATATGTGAACAAATCTTTTTGATTGAATACTTTTGCATGTCACTGTATTTCAAAAAGAGTATGGGACAATAAGACGTTATACTGAAGCACTACTGCAAACTAATTGGTAGTTCAGCTGCTAACATTATGGAGTTTTAGTCAAAAATCTACTTTTTTATGAAAGTGAACAGTGTTATAGCCTCTGAGCACAAACTGTCTATAAATACTAAAATAATGTTTGAAGTTTGATAGGGTGGAAATAATTTGTTATTGGAGTGTGTGAAAGGTGTCTTGTTCAACAGAGTCAAGTTTGTTCATTGTATTATAGGTATTTTTGTACCAGTAATAAGTCTAATGTTTTGAATGGAATATTTGCTGCATTGAGGCATATTATTATCATATCTTGTTTCTCATTCGAGGTGACTGAGTTGTACTTTTAAATCAGAACTGGTAAACATTTGCACACTTGTGTTGGAAACAGTATTTTGAGCATGTTTGTTTATTTCAGGCTCTGAAATATTATAACATTTTTGATCAATTAGAAGGAATTTATTATTAATTTTTTTTATAGCTCATTGTCTGACCAGCTCTGATTTGTAGTTTTTCTCTCTAATATATTTCTTCAAGGTGTTTGGCAAAATTGCTTTGGTGGACGGAACACAAATCAATCGCAACAATAACTTCCAAACCTTTCCTCAGGCTGTGCTTTTACTCTTCAGGTGAGTAAGAGATATACAGTCGATTGAAAATAGTACATGACTTTTAAGAATTAAGAGAAAAGACTAACCACTACATGACATATTCAAGTGCCACATTTGAAATGGTACAGCATCAATACTAATTTTGAAGGATGGTTTTTATGCACAATTCATTGCTTCTCAAACTTCAAGTTAACACTTTGCACTGTGAATAAACATTGATATTGAACAAAGACACAAACTGCTTTATTAGATTGTTCATCTCCCCTCCCTATATACCATATAAATCGGCATGCAGAGTCACTTTATAGATTAACCTGGTGGACATAAATCAGATTAGAAAAATCACGACTAATCTTTCCAGACACAGAAATTAAAAAGGATAATTGACAGTTGTAATGTTAAGAAAACCGCAGAGTGGTATTGTAGTCAAGCATACTTCAAAGGTATAGTTACACAGAGGAAGAATTTCATTTTTTCCAAATTAATTTGGAGAAAACCAATAATATTCTCTTACTGTACTGTATATAAGCCAACACTTAGGTTAACTTGATAGTACTCCTATTATCTTTTCTATATAGACAGGAATATAATCAAACAGTGACCCCTGCTTCTCACTAATGACTTTAACCCTCAGCATGTAATGTAAATGTACATGAAGAAATCCAAATACTGGCCCCATGTCATGCATAGAGTCAAACAACAGAACATGGAGCCAAGCTTGATATATCCCTCAAAGTCACTTCCCAGATTCTGTCTGTGATGAAGCTAATCAAAAGCTCTGCATCTTCTCCAGACTGACAATAAGATAAGGTTAACAGAATCCCTATCTTCTGTTCTAGTGTCACATTGCACTTGAAGATATCTTCAAAAAGCAGTAATAACTGTACTTGACAACATTCTGTAAATATACTTATACAATAACCAAAAATAGGTCCCAGTGAGCTAGCAGTATATCTAGAGTATACTGCAGGTGCGTGAGAGAACATGGGTAAAGCCAATATTCCCCTCGAACTCCCCTGGAACAGAGTATCAGTGGTACCTATTGTTTACTTGTTGGTGCTGCTGTTCATGGTGAACCTGGTGTGTGTAATTTTTGTTTTGTATAATATCTATCTCTTACAGCCAGATATTACAAAGGTTTATTCTACACATTTCCATAACATTGATGTTGTTCATTCAGTGTAAATTTTCTCTTTCAAGCAACTTAAGATTAGTCATTTAGTGCCGTAGCTTGAAATATTTGGTTTCAGATCTCAATCAAAGTAAAAAAAAAATGTTTGTGCCAAAGTAAGTTATGGTGAAGGGAATAAACGTAAAAATCCTATTTCAGTTAACCTAATATTTTAGGCTGTTCGTGTGCTGTGTTTGAGGGGCCGTTTGTATATCCTTACGGTCGTACTTTCCAGCGTGATGGCTTTCCAACTGCCAGAAAAGAAGAACAACTTAAAAAATTTACTTCAGTATAAAACAAGTGAATTGAAACCCTATCACTCTAAATGTTTTCCTCAACTTAAAAATTGTGGGATCAATAAGCTAAAAAGATTTATATTGGTTCAGGTTGTAGAGAAAAGCCAAACAAAATGACCCCTTTTATTGGCTAACTAAAAGGATTACAATATGCAAGCTTTCGAGGCAACTCGGGCCCCTTCTTCAGGCAAGATGTAATCAGATTGAATCATTACCAAACATTTTTCAGTGTACAGTCCACTAAGCAGCTCAGATTTTAGTCTAACAGAAAATTCCATTTTCATTCCATCATTAATGATTTGTAATTTCTGCACATTGCAGAAGACAACTACTCTGCTTTTCACAAGTTAGAATCTAGGGTATATGGACCAAATATTTCAATTATTTTCTAAATTATAAAACTAAACTGTTGCACACATTTCTAGTACTGCATTGTAATTTGTGATTTTTTAAAATTAATGAAACATACTAAATTCAACTCAGTCCGGCAGAATAAGATAATTGACATATAACATTGCATTACCTGTCAAATGTTCTCGGTACAAGACTCCATTCATCCATTGTCAAGTCTGAATAAAGTGAATTTAGGTTTAGGGGTGGAGGCAGCCTGTGTTTTGGGGTGCTGAAGAATATCCCTGCACTGTTAGGGTCAAAGCAGGAACTAAGCCTAGATGAGGAAATAGACTACTGTATATATAACACAGACAATGTATTTTATAAAAGTATTACAAAATTATACTGAAGTGATGTTTTTCAAAAAAGGATTTTGCTACCTTTTTATATTCACTTAAAGTCTGTGACAATTTTTGTGGTAAAATTATTTTTTTCTTTTAATTAACAATGTTACAAATAGGAAAAGACATTTCATTCTGTTGAATTCAGTTATTTTGTTAAGGATGAATATATCAAAATGGCTTTCTTCTCCAATCAGTTTTCAGATTTTTTTTATGGTCTCAATTTCAGTTATGTGACTATACCTTGATTCAAATTTTGATGAAACTTTGAATTTAGAAGAGCTTCCAGTTTCAGCCTTGAATGCAGTTCACTCTAGTTTTCATCCATGACTTCAAATACATAAATTATTGCCTTCATTACCTGTATTTTTTCATAAAAGTCACAAATGTGAAGATTTTATTGCACTGTGTTTAGACAAATTCCACCAGTGAATTTTGAATTAAATGAATGAATTGTGGTTCTTCTATTCTTGTTAGATGTGCGACAGGTGAAGCCTGGCAGGAGATCATGTTGGACTGCATGTATGGGAAACTTTGTGACCCCAACTCAGACTTCCTGCCTGGAGAGGAATATACATGTGGCTCCAGCTTTGCTGTCTTCTACTTTATCAGCTTCTATATGCTTTGTGCCTTTCTCGTAAGTAATATTCCACAATAATTAGTAAAGTACAAGGCAGGGCATTAGTAATTATTTGGCATATTGAATTATCTTGAATTTTAACCCACCTCACATTGCATAGCTATTCTGGCTTTCTCCTGTGTTTAAAAAGAGTTAACGTCTAATTGATAGACAAACACCAACTCGGCAAACATTATGTAAATTCAGTCAGCTTATAGCTTGTGTATCCAGTCTGTAAGGTGCCCAAGTCTGAGTGACATGAAAACCTTTCCAAAACAGAGTTTTTGTTTTTTTGGGAGTACAGATGTTTCACAACATCTTAAATAGGTGGCTAATACATTTTTTTAAAATGTTCAGAAATTAAATATTTAAAATGGTGGCATAGTCTAAAATGTGTTAACAATATTCTGAGTGATTTATTTCTAAAATCGTAGGTTTCATTATGAAAGATGCTTTTCCGTTAGTTTTCATGTAGGTCTACTATTGTTTGATAAATGTCATAAAAACAAAATCTTGAAAGTTTGTATGCGAATGTATCACATCTGTGAGCTACACAGAATGGCAACTTCATTTTAAGAAAATTATTTAAGATCTACAATGAAACAGAAACAGACAATAGACAAGTTGATAGATTTTATTCTTGACACGTCTCTTTTAACTTCATGTATGTTGCTTAATACTTGGTGAGTATAACCTCACCTGCAGAAATCTTTGAACCTATTACAAGTACAAGTACTGTGTGGTTGTCCTATGAGATGACTATGAACCAGTACAGTATAAATATATTTTGGATTGAAACTGAAATTAAATTAATTCTGTCCTAGAACAGTGGCGGTGACCAGAGTAAAAGAGACAAAGCACAATGTTTTGTAGCTGAATGTCTGTTTGGGTGTAATGTGTGACAAATTATAATGTGAACCTACATAATGATAGGAATCTTTGCCTTCTTTTCCTAAAGTAAAAGCCAAAAAAGGAAATAATCTGAAAATCAAACATCAAAATTCCTGATAGAGATTCTAATTTAATATGTGCCTTGTAAAATTTTGGGGAGACTGATATTTACAAATGAATAAAGGCTAGTCACATTGTTCTTATTTTTCTATAGATTATAAATCTATTTGTAGCTGTTATCATGGACAACTTTGACTACTTGACTCGAGACTGGTCTATCCTTGGGCCTCATCACTTGGATGAGTTTAAGAGGATATGGGCTGAGTATGACCCTGAGGCTAAGTAAGCTGTGTGTTTTTATCTAAATATAATTTGTTTATTTAAACATCCACAGACACTTCTGCCTTGCATAATCTGATTTACAATGCTGAGTATGCAAATTGCACTTTCTCCACTAGGGGCCGCATTAAACATCTGGATGTAGTGACATTACTGCGTAGAATTCAGCCCCCACTTGGCTTTGGAAAGTTCTGTCCTCATCGAGTCGCTTGTAAGGCAAGTATGGATATTAGAGTAGAAACCAGGCTATATACAGTAAATACTGGAAGGTTACTGATTGTGAGAATTATTTACCCATTGAATTTTTGCTGAATCCATTAGCTTCACTTTACAAAATATAACAGGTGGTTAATACAGATACTCTTTTTTATGTTGGTAAAAAGGGCAATAACATAAACAGTAGACAGCCTTCTTATCACTCTCTTTTTCTTTAAATTAGATTCACTCTTCAAATATTTTATTAAATATGAAATAAGAACCATCAACAGATTGGTTTTAGACAACCATATATCTTTGTGAGTGTCTTCTGGAAGTAAACTCCTGCAATTAAATGTTGTATGGGGAAACTAGTTGTCATATTTGTTTCTGATCATATCATTTTGAAAATTGAGCATGGAATCTCTGTTTCATCTTTCAGAACCATGAAGAGATATGTACATTCATAAATTGGCAAAAGTCCACATTAAATAAATTCTGTTTTTGTATTTGTGTTTTGGATGTTGTGATAGGCTTATTTTTCAACACATGATCCTGACTTAGTAAATCAAATAATACAAGTTATTCATAACATAAGGATAGTAGAAGATGAATGTATGCAAGTATGTACTGATGGATAACTACAAACAACACAAAACATAAATCTGTGCAAGCTTAGTTTGATCTTTTTCTGTCCTATAGAACATACCAGTGTAATAATACACATAACTTCAGTCGGTCATTATGAATTTTATTTTCTTAATTCTTACCTTAAGAAGTATTCTGCAAACGTCATTCCTCTTCTTCTTCCTCTTCTTAAGAATTCCGATCTTTTAGTCAGTCAAGATGGATACATTATATAATTAGTTATTAAGCTTTAAGTATCTACACCATGATGGTGCTGTTGATTTTCTCACAGCTAGTCTGTACTGGTTTAATCACCCAAACACAGCTCCCCTGTGTTTGTGTGTGTGTGTGTGTGTGAGAAAGAACATTTTATGAAGAGAAACATATAACTACTAAAAACATATTCTTCACAAAAGTTATTACTTTTTGGTTGCATTGATACCAATAACCAAATTACATTAGCTGGCTTTATCCTAATTCCCAAGTTACAATTAATAGTTCTTGGAATCAAAGTAGTTGTACTTATGGTTTGGTTCTTGTTGACTTTGTGTGTAGTTGATGACTGTTCCAGTCTTTCTGAGTCAGCAGTCACTGGCATACATGGAAGGATGTTCAACAAGACTTTTCTTTCTTTGTTAAGAAGTTCTTCTCCTTCTTTGCTTTGGTCACATCTTTTGGTTGCAGGCAGTGCGGCAGTTTTCTCTGAGGTTTCCCACATACAATGGTTCTCATTTGCTAGTATAAAGTTTCATCTGCTGGGCAGTCGGTGATCAGTCAGCTCTAATCATCAGCTAGAAGAATGCATTGCTTTTCATATTGTCTGTCCTGCTTTACTTTAGCAAGGCTTAGACTTGTAGTACCCTTGCCTAAATCTGTTACAGACTTTGTTATGGCCACATTCCAGGCAATAGGTGACCTGCTATGGAGAAGAAGTTATGGCCAGGCTGAGAGCATATAGAGAGTGCAGAGATAATGCATGCAATGAGTTATATAAGAAGGCATGGACGTCTTGCCATTCTTTTCTTTGGAACACAACATTTTGGTTGGCAATTGGAGCAACGTTTTCTTCTTCAAGATTGCCAGTTGTTGAGTTATGGCTCTTTGTTTATTGACCAACTGTTTAAATGGTGCATCATGGCAACATATGTGGATGTCATTTGCTGTGATTGATCAGTGTTATCAGATGAGACAAAGAAAGTGCATTCCAAAGAGGGGCCCTGTGAGGAAACCTAATGCTTTAGAAGTTAGGAGGGTGTGACACCTGCCTTTTAAACAACAGACTTGTGTGCCAGAACAGACTACTGTAAATTGGGTAATTCCAGTCTTTTTGTGCTGTGCAGCAAACAATGTGTAGTATTTCTGGACTGCCGCCCCAAGGGGAACCTTGGACAAAATAAGAGTATGTACCACTGCTCTTCTGGAAACTGGAAAAAGATTTTTTTTTCTCTTTTCTAACAGCGTCTTGTCTCCATGAACATGCCTTTGAACAGCGATGGCACTGTTACTTTTAATGCTACTCTGTTTGCTTTGGTGAGGACTGCCCTAAAAATTAAAACTGAAGGTAAGCACAGCTGTGTCATAATATTTCTCCTATTGAGAAATTGTCTGTAATATTAATTTTTTTAAGCCAATAGAGATCACATATTGTAAATGTCATACAAGTACCAGGCAGTCTGATGGTACATGTTGAGCATCTTTCTTATTATTTAATCAGAACTAACCTAACTAAAGCAAACATCTTCCCTTTCACCATTAGGTACATTAATACTTTATGGTTTTACTACATGAGCTGGAACCCAAATGCAGACCAAACCAAAAGTTATATGTCAATAATATGACTCCTTTAGGAAGCAAATGTCCTAATTAATGAAGTCAGAACCATTTCAGTTTTGAAAAGAGATCTGCATATCTGTTTTGTATTTTTTGTGTATTTTCTTTGCCCGTGACGTTTGTTTAACAGTAGTGCCTGGGAAGGAGAAGTAAGTTTGATAACACTATTGCTTAAGTCAAGACATATTCCTTTACATTTAATAATTCAGCCCCCCTCTCATTTTGTATTCAATCAATATATAGGTTTAACAATATTTTTTATTATATAGGTAACTTTGAACAGTCCAATGAAGAACTGAGAGCCATCATCAAGAAAATTTGGAAGCGAACTAGCATGAAGCTGCTGGACCAGGTCATTCCCCCAATTGGAGGTTAGATTCTTTCTCAGTACAAGTACTTCTTGTATCTTTAAATTCCTAACCAAAGGAAATAGCTATGGCTTAATCTATTCTCAAACTTGCGTAATCCAAATCAAGGTTGGTAAGTTTCAAAACCTATACTGGCAGAATTGGATGCAAAGCATGCGTGTAGTGTATCAGTTGTTTATTCTTAATGAAAGAATTTATTAGTTCTTGTTAATACCGTAAAACATGACTATAAGACACACGTTGATTCTGCTAATAGATTTATAATACTCATTGTTTTTAAATAAGTGTCCATGTAAAATGAGAGTGAGATTGTTTTTACTAAAGTTTGGAGGTTAGTAAAACAGAGAAGAAACACCACCAAGGATACCACACATGGGCCCTTCAGAATGTCACAAGTCATTTTCTAACTAACCAAGTTTTTTCCTTCTCTGACACCTTGTTACACCATTGGTACAGCATGTGAAACTGAGTTTCAGCTGTACTTGTCACTGAATAGTTTTAATACTACTCTCTTAGAATAAACATCTTACTCCTTCTGTACATTTATTGTGGTCAAACAGTTCAAGTGCAGGCATAAATATCAGCAGCAATAAACAGTTTTAATGGTCAGTTGGTATACAGACACTATGGTTGGACACAAATAAAATGCCCCCACATTAAATGCTTCTTGTCCACCAAAGTCCATTTATGATATCACTCCACACTACAAAGGATACATTGCTGGTCATCTCTTCAGAATTTGCAAGACTGTTTTCTAATGTCTTAAAGAGTGCTTCCATTTTTGTTACAGATGATGAAGTGACAGTGGGCAAGTTCTATGCCACTTTCCTCATTCAGGATCACTTCCGCAAGTTTATGAAACGCCAGGAGGAGTATTATGGTTATCGGCCAACAAAGAAGAGTGCAGTTGAGATACAGGTATCTCTCTAGACGTTTCTGCATTTAGATCTTTGCTTTGTTTCTCAAATTTTGATTTTTAAACTGTGAACTTCTACTGGTTTAATCTGATACTGCATTACTGTCTGAATATGTGCTTCTTTGTGGGAAATTGCTTTAATAATGACACATTTTAACTAAACGCAAGAATAACCAAGAGCTACAGCAAAACAAGACTTCAGAGTTGGTTTCAGTCCTTTTTTCATTACATGAAAGAACTCTAACTGTTGCAATACTTGTCCAATAATTAAATCAAATGTCAGAGACTGATATTTGTATACTACCTCACATCAAATATCTGAAGCAAATTTTGGCAGTGCTGAATTTTTTTCCTATTTTTATCTACAATGTTACAGAATACATCTGCATTATCTCCATATAAGATATACAATAGGTATCATATCTCCTACTTTCACAAGTTTATTGCTTCAAACACATACAGTATGTATTTACAAGTCCAAAATATGGTTTGTCTTGCATTCCTGATTTGCATGTCATTTCTGTAGCATCAGCTGGGGACTAAGCTTATGGCATAACAGTACCTTTGGTTTTACCTCCCAGGCTGGGCTGCGCACTATTGAGGAAGAAACTGGGCCAGAGCTGCAAAGGGCCATCTCAGGTGATCTTACAGCAGAGGAGGAGTTGGAAAGAGCAATGGAAGAAGCTGGAATGGATGAGGGCATCTACCGGGTGAGAAGGGTTCAATAAATTTGAATGGACTTTATGTTCTGGACAGCTTTTGTTGTAACAGTCATTGTTATTCATAGGTTATGTTTTCTGATGTCCAAGTTATATGGTCTCACATGTGTTAATCTATAATGTTGCTTCTATAGTTGCCTTTCTGTCATTTTCTCTCTTTTTTCCCTTGGATGAGCCATATTTATTTCAAAATGCACACGTGGAGTTTCAAGACATGTGACATTGCACACATTTGATTGGCTATCTTGTCCTAATTTTGAATGACTCTGATCAAACTGTTTGATCTTTTAATTACCTCCGCATTCCTTCCTTTCTCAAGATGTAAACTAATTCTGTAATTCCTATTCCTATGGCATCTCTCCATTCCCACGTTATAAATTAATTAGAACAGGTTCTGTGGCATTTGTTCTTATATCCCATTCCCAGGTCATAACAGGAAGAATGTAGAAGAAAGAATGCTTGCAATGGCTTTAATTAAAGTCCTGTAAATTCAGTTCATCCTGGTTCATTTGAGCAAAATAGGTCAAATTTAATATAAGCAGTCTGCAGTTAAAAAATTGACGATTTTCCACTCTGGGACACTGGTATCTCTAAATTGGCTCTGTATGAGTGACTGTGTGTGTGTGTGTGTGTGTGCTTGCGTGTGTGTGTGTATGTATGTGTGTGTATGTGTGTGTTTGTGTGCTTGTGTGACCTGTGATGGACTGGTTCCTACGTTGCGCCCAATTCTGACATGATAGTCTCCAGCCTAGGCAATGAATGGATATATGTTTTGTTTTTCTAAAAAAAACTTTTTGCTTTTCCTCTAACAATATGGATTTAGAGTTGGCTTACAGTTTTTTGTTAACCAAACGGAAAATGTTTCCTAAATGTTTACTCTTGCTTCCAGAGGTCAGGTGGTTTGTTTGGCAACCATATTGATCATTTCCCAATGGAAAGAAGCAGTCCGATGCCATCTCATGTCACCAGTCAACGTCCACTGCAGTTTGCAGACACCAGAAATGAAGATATCGAGTCCCCTCCAGATTCTGCTTTTCTTCACAATGAGATTGAGTTTTTCCCTCTTCAGGATAATGTCAA
Source organism: Polypterus senegalus (assembly GCF_016835505.1). Lineage (NCBI taxonomy): Eukaryota > Metazoa > Chordata > Cladistia > Polypteriformes > Polypteridae > Polypterus > Polypterus senegalus. Next base: position 225,670,217 of record NC_053156.1, on the reverse strand, counting down.
GAATACCAACAACAATGCAGTAGACAGGTAAACCAACCACGTACCTCACATACTCCTTAAAGATTTGCTGTAGCTGTTACACTGCAGTTTGAATAAGTTGAAATAATTAGTCCTTTTTTTCCAAACCCATGTTTTACACATGCGTTACATTCATATAAACAGTTTATGCTTAAAAAAAGTGGCCTAAACAACATATTAGTAATAAGTACAAATTGCTTCTCTACCCTTTACTTTTTCCTCATGTCTAACCTTTTCTGCATAACTTGCTGCTCATTTTAAGGTTTGACTATCAGAGTGAGACCGCTAGAGAGCAATCCATAGCTACTATTGATGAGCTCATCAACTGTAGTCCTCCTCAAATGAAGAAAAGCAATAAGCCTGGTGAGTAAAGAATGACTTCTAGCCTGCATGGCTGGGATGTGCATCTTTTATTAGTTACTTTACTTACTTGTGTTTGTGTAACGTCTTCCCCATTCCCACAAGTACACAGCACAGTCCCAAGCACAATACAACACTTTTGTTTCTCCTTTTCTCTTTCTTTCTCCTTCACTTTCCCTCCGGCAAACTTCGTCTTCCTCCTCTCGACTCAAGCTCTCGGTAAATTGCTCCAGGTGCTTGATGACCAATATCCGGCAGCACTTCCGTGTGTGGCGGAAGAGCTGTTCTGTAGGGCTCAGCAGCAGCTAAAGCACCCCCTGGCAGCCCCCATGGATCCCATCAAGGCTGCACCAAACTCCAACTCCCATGAAGCCCTGCGGGAGTCCTAGGCACCGCTGCAACCCATTGGGGCTGCCATCTAGCGTTTGGGGGAGGTACTGTGCTGGCCAGGCTTGCTCCCCTGGTCCATACGAGAGATAGGCGTCCCAGCTGGGCAAGGGCCCCAGCTGTCCACCACAGGAGAAAGTTATAATTTATGGGTGTACAAATACATTTTTGAAAATCTAATGCTTTAAAATATTAATTAAAAAGGCAAACTGTAAATGTGGCCAGTTACTCTGTAATATTAAGAACATAAGAAGATTTTTGTCAGGAACAAAACAATGAACCCAACTTGTCAATCTTTATTCAGCTGACTGTATATTAATATCTGTCTTTTATTAAAATGTTGTCAGTGTTAATGCTTATCAAAATACACTGATCAGCCACAACATTAAAAACACTGACAGGTGAAATTAATAACATTGATTATCTTGTTACAATGGCACTTGTCAAGGGGTGTGATATATTAGGCAACACGTGAACATTCATTTCTTGAAGGTGATATGTTGGAAGCTGGAAACATGGGCAAGTGTGAGGATCTGAGCGACTTTGACAAGGGCCAGATTGTGATGGCTAGACGACTGGGTTACAGCTTCTCCAAAACAAAAGGTCTTGTTCAGTGTTCCCAGTATGCAGTAGTTAGTACCTACCAAATGTGGTCTAAGGATGGTCAATCGGTTAACCAGTTACAGTGTCATATGCACCTAAGGCTCATTGAAGCATGTGGGAGGCAAAAGCTAGCCCATCTGGTCTGGTCCCACAGAAGCTACTGTAAAAAATATTGCTGATAAACCTAATGCTGGCCATGAGGGAAAGATGTCAGAAAACACATTGCATTGCAGCTTGCCTGTCCATCACTAAAAGTGCCTACAATCTGCAGATGAGCTTCAGAACTGGACCATGGAGCATTAGAAGAGGTTGGCCTGGTCTGATGAATCACATTTTTTTTTAGATCATGCAGAAAGGCAGCTGCGTGTGTGTCATTCACCTGAGGAAGAGATAGCAACTGGTTATGTTATGGGATGAAGAAGGCAGTGTAATGCTCTGGGAAATGCTCTGCTGAGAAATCTTAGGTCCTGGCATTCATGTGGATGTTACTTTGACACGTACCACGTACCTAAAGATTGTTACAAATCACTTACTCCCCTTCATAGCAGTGGTATTCCCTGATGGCCTCTTTAAGTATTATAATGCACCTGGCCATACTATAAAAATTTTTCAGGAACGGTCTGAGAAATACAGCAATGAGTTCCAAATTCAGCAGATCTCAATCGAACATTTATGGAACATGCTGGAAAAACGAGTCCAATCAATGGAGGCAGAGTCATACTGTATATGTGTGTGTTCAAGAAATAGTTTATCTGCATTGCTACATGTTTACTGAATAGTATCCTCAAGCTGATTGTAAATTACTTAATGGTCAGTTTCTGTGTAATTTAAACACTTCAATAGCTGCAAATACATTTTTTACAAAGTCAGTTTTATTGTGCTGGTATATTAATCATACATTTTGCTGTTTAAAGCATACAATTGAATTGAGTTCACAGAAAGCAAACCACTCTGATACAAAAATTTGCACTAAACTGCTAGTATGTGGCCATTTTCTTTGGTGGTGAAATTTGTACTTTAATAGTTCAGCTATGCGATCCTCACTCCCAGCTCTCTTTGGCTTATTTGTATTTAGAAGGCACACTTTCACATGCCTATGGAATGTGTCGGGAAGTTCTGAGCACTCATAAGTATGCAGACATATATTTGTAGATATACTGTACATGCCTGCCTTTTTTTAAAGTTGTAAGTTCATAATAACCAGTTTTATGCTATGTACCAATTCACTTAGTAAGATTTAAGTTTAAGAAAAAGTGTACTGAACTTCTTAAAGATGATTTAAACTGGTTTAATGCTTAAACTAGTCTATGTAAAGATTGGTCTATTATATATACTGTTTTGAGTTTTACAGTTATTGCTCAGAATACTGCACACATTTACTGTACTGATAAACTTGAATTAATGATTACAATATTACAATTTTGTAAATATACTGTATATTATGTTTTTCCATACTTTCCATAATCGTATATGCTACACTAAATTATTACAGCTGGCAACATTCTGGACTTGACAATGGAAGTGTTCTATATACAAATACATTGAATTTAATTATTTTGAATTGCATCAACAAATGTGATTTTGCTTTTTAGTTAGAAGCCTCTCTTTTCATTTAAACTACCTGAAGCACTGCCTAAATCAGCAGAGAGAGGATGATAACCTGTTTTCTGAAATTTCAGTCCAGAATCTACATCGCCAGGTAAGATTTTAAACATATGTCACTTGAAATTAGAAACATACGAAATGCGACTAGCTTAGTTGATGTATACTGTAAGTCAGTTAGCAACATTGCACATTTGAGAGAAAAAAGCAGAGAAATATGTGCAAGAATATTATTTGTGCACTTTTAACATTGTGTATGCTGTAATGTACAGTATATATATTTAACTAGTGAAACTCACAGACGTTCAGTCCTAAAATGAACATAGTTCATATAGAGCAACCCTGCGGTGGACTGGCCTCCTGCCTGGGATTTGTTTCCTGCCTTGCAGACCCCTGTGACCCTGTAGTTAGGATATTGCGGGTTGGATAATGGATACAGAGCAAGCTGAGCATTTCCATGTTGGCAACACTTGCTTTTGTTTACATCACTAAAAAATATAGCTTTACAGTGATCATGCTGGTAATCTAACTTTCCTAAGTAGTGCTCTTCAAGCAAACATTGATCTAAGAATGTAAAAGCACTGCTTGCATATGTTGGTTAATTTTGAGTATTTGGTGATCAACCTTTTCTATTTTGGCAACACATAGTTTTACTTCCAACATTTATTTATGATCTTCAAAGAAACATCAATGCAAGATTGTAAAAGCATTGTTTTGATATGGTCAGAATTTCAACCATTTGATGATATACTCGATTGCTGCTTACATTTCTGTACATAAAAAACAAATTAATGCTAAGCAGGTTGTTTTAAGATGGTAAATTAAGGAGCCTTCCATCTAAGTGTAGATAAAAACAGCAGTAAACTCTCCAACAATTGCTTGCACATGTACAAACTCACACTTCCTTCTGGATACTGATCATATATGTGAGGTCTGCATGTATTTCTCCATTTTTGTTGTTCTTGCATTCTGTATCCCACACTTGATGTTCAGCAGAAGGAGCTGAACCTGTTCTTCCTATTATGGTGTTCTTCCTAACATCATTGACCTCTACTATTTCCTTGATGCTCAGCAGTAATCGCCAGGGTTCTTTTTCTTTCCCACATGTCACTTCATTTGCTAATCATTTTGCTGTAAAAAAACCCTCAAGCAGAAGTCACTTTCAAAGGTTGATGCCTCCTCTGATTTTTTGTATATTCAGCATGTAGGCGTCATTACCTGTAGATCAAGTCTAAGAACAAGACAGACGGGCACACCTTAGCATTTTATAAATACAAGTTCTCGATATTTTCATTTACTGCATGCTTCCCATACAAAGTTCCTTGTAATTATTTAGTTGCCATAGTTATTTTATAATCATCTTTGTTCATCACAAATCTTCCAATTTGTTACAGGATGACAGAAGTTCAGTGAGGTGCAGCAGCACTTCTCTCCCAACTGACTGGCTGTATCAAGGTTCCCAGTTCACAATGAGAGGCACCCCAGTGCTGGCTACTGACCAGCTCATTCAAGAGGTTAGATCTCCTCTGTTTATCTGCTAATCATAATAATAATTCTTTACATTTATATAATGCTTTTCTCATTTGTCAAAGCACTCTCCACGCAGGGAGGACCCGAGAAGAAAACCCACAATCTCTTTACTCAAAAGAAGCGGCTAAATAGATTCAATAGTTTTATTACATTTTTTTATAGTCTGAGGGACTTGTGATTGGATTGAGCGTCAGAGGTTTTTGCAGACAGACATCACAAGCTGTGATGCTGATTTTACACTGTAGTTGACTGAAGATATGCAAGTGGAATCATTTTATAGAAGAAATGTTTGGATTAAGTGATATCCTAAAGAGGGCAGAACCATTTCAAGTTTGTTTTTCTTATGTAGGCCTTACTTCTCTTCACCTTTCATGTCTCCATAGGTGCTGATTGATGGTGGACTAGCAGCATTAGCGAATGATGCAAAGTTTATAGCTGTCACAAAGCAGGAAATGGCAGATGCAATTCAAATCGACTTGTCAGAAATGGAGGGTGCTGCAATGGTTCTCTTGAATGGGCGAAGAGGTCATGTGGTCCATCCTAACTCCGATGAATCAATGAACACTCAGTTGTAACCCTGAATGAAAAGCCGTTAATGCCTTGATGACACACAATGTCTGCCTGGATGGTGGTACTTCAGGCTAACTGTGTACTTGGACGTACCAGGTTGAACTGACATGACTTCACGCTCTAAAGGGAGTAGCCTGCTACTGAACAGAGCGCTCCCAGTGTGGTGGATTGACAGCTGTCCACGAGCAGGGTATCATCAGTGTGGAACACCAAAGCTCATACACTAGTTTCACAATTCAATAAAAAGTAGAGCGTTAACAAAAAATACAAAAGTTTTTGGACATTTTTTAGGTTGAAAACAAAAGTATTTATGTATATTTTCAGATCACTACCTTTGCAGATTAGAGGGTTTAAACCAAGAAAGCAAAAAATACAAAATTTATAAATAATAAATTTCACTTTGGTTCTTAAACTGTGAGACTTTACTGTCATATGAGTATTCTGCTCAATGTTGGGCCTCTTGGTTCATTGTGGTAACTGAGGCCTGTTTTTATATGTTCTGAAAGATACATTCATTTCACTTTCACAGACTTTACAAAAAGAAGAGATTACTCACACTACTTAAAACTGGTTTCTTATGTAAACCTATTGCAACAACATGATTTTTTATTTATTTTTATTTCTTCTAATAGACAGTGAGGATGTTGATACAACTGGATTACTCAGTTATACATTGAGTGGATGTTCTGGAGCCCTCTCGTTTACAGTACTACAGGTGCAAGAAGAAGCACAAGGTACACGTCAGCCAGAGCTTCAGAGGGAATGGTATTAGTCTTATTCAGAAGTCACATGTTTTTTAAAGGCATGCTTCATTGTCACAGTAAAGTCTACTGTTGGTGATGATGCTCACTATGTGCCTGTAAATTATTTGAAATGTTGACTATCTGTAACAGCGCAGTAATTAAAAGCTATTGAATGACCTATTGCTACATCATTTTGTTTGGCCAGCAGGATCAAAATGCATCCATTGAAATCAGTCTAACTAGTTTAAATGGAATTTTGGAGTAATACCAAAATTTCCAATAGTTCTGCCTTAACAGGGTCAGACAATGTACTATTCTCAGTGTGATCTTTCTTTTCTGAGCTAGACCTTAAAAGGTAGAATACAAATTCCACACGTGATGTCAGACAGTGTTTTTACATTTAGCAGGAAGACATCAGATGAGCTTTTATGTGGTTAATGTGGCTTCAGGCAGTGAGGGAATGAGGTGTACTGCCTCAGACTGGTTGAGAAAGACAACCAACTGATTTCTTTACTACAGTATATATAAATATATATATACAGTATATTAAAATATAGTATTGTTATTTCAGGGCTTTCACGTGCCATTTCTGTGTTGTTATACACATTGAAGACATGACAGTGTTTGATACTATAGCGGATGATTTGGCTTGGATTGCAGAGACATTTATTTGAAGTAAATGCATATGCTTACTGCTTCTAGATACTCATTGAAATAAGCCTAGAGGCTTTTTTAACCTTCTGACTATAACAATTTGAAACATACATGATGAGTGCTAATAAATGTTCATTTACGTGTTTACTATTTTTATCACTTAAGTGCTTGGGCTGCAACATTTCTTTTTGGCCCTACTACAGTTACAAGGATGATGTGCTATCCAACTATACCCTCACGTTTTTAGCACAGGGCAATGGGGAAGCAGAGTCTATCCGAACAGCATCAACCCCAAACCTGAAATGGACCCCAGTCCATCACACTGTCCTACACAAACTAATGATGGGCTAATTTAACTTGTATGCCTTTTGATATGAAACAGGAGACACAGGGGTAATGTGCAATTCGAGCCAGAAAGTGAATGGGCAGGGAACTGAAACGACTTCACTGGGGATAGAAGGAAACAACGGTAAATGATCGAAGCTGCTGCACCTTTAATTCAGCAATAACAGTGGTGACTATAGTCCTAAACATCACTTGAACGTTGCATGTAATAAAGACCTGCACCATTTTTTGAAGTTTTATAATCCTTCTATGATAAATAGCAAACAGCACATTGACAGAGGGTCCCTGAAAGCAGAAATTGAATGGCTTTTTAAAATTAATCTGCTTGTCAACGTTGATGAAGACTGTTCAACCAAGACTTTTTAAGCCACTGTCATGGTGCTGAAGTAACACATTTTAAAATAACTTATAAAAAAGATTCTGATTAATAAGGGAGATGTCATGTGTCCAGAAATAAAATATTTTATGGAGATAAACATTAAGGCTACAACTTGTGAAATACTTTTACTTGAACTTGGTACTTATTCATATTTTGATCGACTCACAAACCACCCCAAGGCTACTATGGACAATCTACAAGGGTGCCTAGGAATACTCCTGCAAAGTGCCTCAGAATGAAATATTTGTTTGAATATATTCAGTTTAACTGTGAAGTGTATGGACTGATTTTTTTCCCTTTACTCAGATGAAAACATAATTGATCAGAGAGGAGCACATTGTTTGCCTCTCCTCATCAAACTCATCTTCTTTGCCATCTCACTCGCTGTTCACTCATTAATGCTTTTTTGCTCAGTTGCTGTCAGCTTGTGCTGCTTGTGTTTTGCTGTTTGAATTGGTGCCTGCCATCAACTTCATTTTGATAGAGTGAACCTTTTTTAGTAATGCCAATAAAAAGAAAGCTTAAAGGTTAAATGGTTAAGAAATGCTTGTCATTCTTATTTTCAATACCTCAGAGCCTCATACACCTCTGTTAAATAGATAAAAGTGAGTAACTTTGTAAAGTTTACAACTAAAACTATGTGCTACCATGCATTCTGAAAGCAGCTTCTGTAGGATCACTAGCACATACACAAGAGATATAATACTGTATATATTCAGTGGGGAAAAAAACACTTTTTAAGGATGTGTAGCTAACAGTAGATTGTGCATTTGCTTTATACATAATGTGAAGCTTTTGACCGGAAAGGGCAGGGGTACTCAACTCCAGTCCTGGACGTCTGCAGTGGCTGTAAGTTTTTGCTTTAACCAAATTTTGATTTAGAAATCATGTATTTACTACTAAAGCAGTATGGTTTTTGGCTTCGTATTTGTTATGATTCTGAACCCTTTGATAGCTAGATGTATCTGAACACTAGATACGGAATCACTTGACAAACTCCAAACCATATAAACACAGTTTATGAAGAAATCTGCACTTGTAACCCAAGAGCATCTTCAGGTATCAATGTGAGTAAGCATGCACCAGGGCTCAGCATCCTTTATTTAGTTGAAAGAAGCAATAGAACTAAATACTTCATGGGCAATAACGTGAGAAAAGGTCCTGGAAGACAGGCAGGAGGGGTCATAGATAGATAGATAGATGGATGGATAGATGGATGGATGGATAGATCTTGGGATTAATAAAGTATCTATCTATCTATCTATCTATCTATCTATCTATCTATCTATCTATCTATCTAGATAGACGGATCTTGGGATTAATAAAGTAACTATCTATCTATCTATCTAGATAGATATATGGATACTTTATTAATCCCAAGAACTATCCATCCATCCATCCATCTATCTATCTATTATATAGTTCTATCTATCTATGACCCCTCCTGCCTGTCTTCCAGGACCTTTTCTCACGTTATTGCCCATGAAGTATTTAGTTCTATTGCTTCTTTCAACTAAATAAAGGATGCTGAGCCCTGGTGCATGCTTACTCACATTGATACCTGAAGATGCTCTTGGGTTACAAGTGCAGATTTCTTGGATGGATGGATGGATAGATCTTGGGATTAATAAAGTATCCATCTATCTATCTATCATAGATAGATATATGGCTACTTTATTAATCCCAAGATCCATCTATCCATCCATCTATCCATATATCTATAAATACTGTAGATAGATAGATAGATAGATTTATTATTGCCTATTTTAGTTTTAAACTACTGCATTAAGGTTTTAATTGTTGCCTGCTTTCTTATCCAGCTGCCAGTTAATAATAAGGTGCAAATGACAAAGGAGCTACCAGCTAAGAGGTATATGCATTAGTACAATGTTTTGAGATGAATGAGAGAGATGGGAAGGACCAAGAGGTACAAATGTATTCTGGACCACAATACATTACTAATAATGTTCTCAAAAAGCAAAAAATCTACACCATGAGAAAGATTTGTCTTGGAAGAATGAAAGCACTAACAAGCAATATACTTGAATTCTAAGTTTCATTATCTGCTATTCCTGGCTTCTAATTACATCACCAATTAGAATGAAACCCAGCAGCTACTGCAGACCTCCAGGACTGGAGTCGAGTAGAGAGTAAACCTACATGGACTTAATATGGCCACCTGCAACCCAAAATCTTTACAGGCGTTTAGCTGGCATAAGGTGACAATTTTCCCACCAAGTCCTTCATATGACACGGGCTGACCGCACTGGTCTATACGAATGCATGTGTTGTAATGTGGCCCTCGACCCATTAATACATTTCTAGGCATGCATGTGACACAAAGTGATTTCTGTTACAATAAATGCACGCATTACTGCATTTTTGTGAAGCTAGGTGTCAGCATATTATTTGAAGTGAAATACTCCTTATATGTGTAACTTTTATCATTTTTTTTCATAATTTTTGGCACGAGACTCATACGACAGTGAATGCTCACTTTTTAGAATGTCAGAAGGGGCTACAATTGATTTGCATGATGTCTGCCCCCCCGTTGAGATGATGATTCCCACAGTGAAATAGTTTGGCTTGAGCCCCATTGTATCATTTCTTTATCATTCATAGGCCACTTGCATGCTGCCCTATCATCAGAATTGTCAAGCCACTGCAACATTTTTTCTGTCTTGTTAGTCTCTGGACACCATCCGTAGACTCCATATTCAGCCTCATGCAACAAATCAAAAATTCCTAATCCCAGATATTCCTTCAGTCAGCCCCAATTTTGTCTTCCATTTTGTGAGGCCTTGAAGTCAGAATAACAGAGGGACTTCTGCGCCCTGGTGATTCTACATTGACGTTATCACCTCACAGGGCAGAGCTCTACCATAACGGGTGCTTCATTTATTTATTAAAAAGGAGTTGTGTTGATTTCCTTAATTGACATGGAATACAACACTGAAGTATTTTTTGTTCTTTAAGCATAACATGATATTTTCAAGTTGCTTAGTCCAATTCAGGGATGAAGTGCTCCAAGGACTTGACCAGCAGCACTGGGTGCAAAGAATGAAGTAGCCCTGTGCAGAATGCCATTCCATTGCAGGGTCCACTTACACTGAGTCAATCTGGTGCCACTAGCGAGGAATCACTCAGGTTCAGACCCCTATCTGTTTCTCATTCTTACATGAAGACCTTAACTGTGAACCTGGGGCCTCCGAGTCAGAGCATCAACATATCCATGCAGCTCTGCTAAAGGTAACTTCTCTTGCTCAGCTGAGTAAGTGGGCCACTTGATGTCTACACTCTGAGAAGATAAGCAGTGGGCTCTGAGTCCCCTTCTCAAAGTGGTCCTGCTCTCACTTCCCATTATCAGAAAATCTATTCTGCATTTCCAATTTGTAGACAAGGGAAGATTGCTCCAACTTCACAGAAACTGTGACCGACATGGGACTCAACCTTAGTTTGCTAGATAATGAGACAGCAGTGACATCCATCTGTCATCCTCCTTTATACAGACTTCTAAAAATGCATTTTACATTATTACATCCATTAACCCATTTCATGGGCAATCACTGTCTATCCTAACATCACTGATTATAAACCACCCTTGAATGGGGGGCAGGCAGCCACAGATTACTGTAATAGCATTTCAGAAGTAGAATTCATTATTAGACAAGGGGGAATTTACTGAAGTTTGAAACTTCCTTTTTCTTCTACAAGAAGTTATTTTTAATGGGGTCAGTAATGCTGCCTTCAGTAATATGCCTTTAATAGAACCTATGACTAAATGTTTTTGGCTGTCTGTCTTCTTCATATTTCATACCACTTCTCTTAAAGAGAAGGATAGCACAAGCACCTGGGCTCATATATACTGTAGAAAGTGGAAAGAATGAGCAGCACATTTTACAAACATTTGGGGATGTAAAGTGTAAGTGCCATTTGAAAGCACTGCACTGTGTTAGGAGCTGAGCTGAGAAGTGGCTGGTGCTGCCTTGAAACAAGAAGGTCCAAGAAAGATGCAATGGCGGAGACAGAGACTGCAGCGCGGATGAAATCAGATGGTAGATTAAGGACAACAAGAGATACCAAACTAAAAAAGAAGAGAATTTACCTTTGGAATTGAACGCTGATTTGGTTGCTCTTCATTTGCAACAGATGGCACATAAAAAAAAAAATTGAAAATAGCCAGATGGGATATCCAGCAAATAGCAACTGATCACACCAGTAAATCTAGTGGATTGGTTAAACTGAGCTAGAAAGATGCAGAAAAAGAGAATCATGATAATAAAGCATTGGTTGTGCGCAAGTTTAACGCAGACAACATTAAAAGGGCTTAAGATAGAAGATACACATCTGTTAGTCTTCATTTCCATGGGCGCAGATACGTTTTAACAGCCAATGGTGTTCATCCCCTTTAGACATTTTATTCTTTGAAACTCCTGCACATTGCAGTTTCATTACGCCTATTGTGATTTTGATTATATCATGTTATTTGTAGTCTGCATTTTTATAATCTGCATTTTGCAAATCATTAATGATTTAAAGTGTGAAACAATGGTGTTTAGGTCTTTGTCTTTTAAAGCATCATTCATTTTCTTTTAACTGTTATTTAAAAGTGAAGCAGTACGTGCGCAGTTTAGGACATTTATCTCCTGTTTCCTGTATTTCAATACGTAAAGTAAACACTATACAAGTATAACATTATCTGGAATCTGAATTTTTTTAATCTGCTTTTTATAAATCATAAATGATTTAAAGTGTTTACTTCTTTGACATTTAAAGCATCTGTTATATCAGCACAGCTTTCCGACAGTGCTGTGTTTTGTGCTCTCTTTGTGCGTCTTTGGCTCAAGTTGCAAGATGTGCGGTTTTTGAAAGCGTTGTGTTGGCTAAACTTTTGACTTGCCAGTGTGTGCGTTTTTTGGGGTATTTTTTAAAAGTTATGTGAGGTCGACCAAATGGCAAAATTCCAAAGGGGGGACCGGGGGACCCCCCAAGCCCCCCGAACCCCAACTTCGAGGAAGAAAGATGTCAACAGCAGCAAAACCCTCTACCGGGTCGTCAACAGCGTCATTCATTGTTCCGGTCCACAGAATCATTAGGTGGGCGTTCAGCTGTCATTGGGCTGGAAATATTTTCAGGATCTGGCAACCCTGCTTGGCACAACATGGCCAGTTTTGAAAATGTAAGAGAATGTTACGTAAAAGACTTCTGCATACACGCTGATCAGGACTGGCTCTGCCATTTAGGTGAAGTAGGTGTTTTCCTGGGGTGGCATTGTTTTAAAGATACAGACCTACAAACATTAGAAAACTGTCTGATTAGATTGTTTGTTATTATTTTTGCATGCTAACAATGTCTGATCTTAGCAACCTACACAATCCAACAATAGCATGAAAATTAAAAACATTCAGTTCAATGCATGGACTGTATAAATGTGCAGCCTGTAAATGCTATTGCTTTTTGTACTAAGTTAAAGTAAAACACAATTCAGTCTAAAAACTTTATTGTCTGGCTATGTCTTTTGGGGTAAAGCCAGATTAGTAAAATTAAAAAACAAATTACAAAAAAATGAATAGGAGCTTGAACATATATCTTATGAAAAACACACAAGCAAATGAAAATCATAGTAATATAATAACAATAATAATAATACTATAGTGCTGCATCCCACAGCACAACATTCACTAGGGCTTATGATCCAAAGCCTCCGAAAGTTTGTAACGGTACAAGATTACTAATCGAAGCTAACATTCAAAACTGTCTGAAACTACCAGTTTTTTCAGAATCTGCCACGGGGTGAAATTATACATGAGATGTTCATAAATTTTCTGCATTTTTATATTTTCGTTGGTAACGGTGAAGGCGGGAGGAGTTGTAATTGGGCGTTAAAAAGTTGGTACGACGCTGGGAAAATTGCATCACAAGCAAAGGTGACTACTGTATGTAGAAAAGCGATGTCATTTGTTTTTGAAATTCTCAATAAATAGAGTTAAAAAAAAAGTGCAGAAACTTTTTGAACGTCCCTCGTATTTATACCCAGCATTCCCATTATTCAGTTAATTACCTGTTTGACAAAAACACAAACTGATCTATGGCACAAATGTTTTTGCCTGAGGAGTTTTGACGGAGGCAGGAGGATTTCCTAAAATGGATTCCATACTAGCGGTTCTAACACTTTCAGATTGTCAGTTCAACCAAGACTTATGACATCTTATTAGAGGAGCCTTTGCATTTGACGTCCCAACAATGCTGCAGTTGTTTTAATGTGCTGTTTTCTAGTTTAAAAATTTGTTTTTACACATAATGTACCCTTCCCATGATTTCCTCCATCCATCTATCATCCATACCCCCCCATACTGCTTGTACCCAGAGGCAGAGATGCACCACAAGGCAGGAACACCTCCTAAATGGTGCACTCCGTTCAGGGCTCATGCGTCAATGCCACACTCACAGAATGCTAATCAAACCTTTGCAGTTCAGCCCCAGTTTGGACACTGACCCAAGTGCTCCAAGGTATATAGAAGTAGCGATAAGTGCTCAGGCAAATTAACATCGGACTATTTGGCTAATTCACTTTAAGGATTTTCCTCAAATTCTGGTCTTCTAAATGTGATCCCTGGTGTTAACAGACAAGGCAAGAAGCAGAGATTATTTTGCCTGAGCTGCGTCTAGTTTAGTCATCCAGAGGCCAGAGTCCTTGGCCATGCGCCACCTGGTGGATTGTCTTCACCCACAGTTCTCTGTGCTCTTCACTTTCAGCCACAAAGGTGAGGACCTGTGTTGACTGCACTAACTGGAAACTGCAGGAGTTTTCCCCAGGTAAAAGCTCCTTCACTTCATATCCAAGCAAAGGGATGGTGCTCTGGGCTCTCACATCCTGCAATAGTAAAAAGACGAGAAGGCGAATAAAAGAAACAATACATCAAGAGGTTTCTGCTCTGTCATGTGGCAGTACCAGAAGATGGAAAGGATTGTGGGTGACAGCCAGAAACATTCTAGAAGGTTCATATTTGAATTTCAGGTTTCAACTTTTGCCTTTGTGTTATTTTATGTTGTCTACCCTAAATCTTTCCAGTGTAATCTGATCAGCAATCTAAAATTTTGAATTCATAGACATTTCAAATGTCAATCTATTCATCCTCTGAGCCCACTTCTTCATTACATTACATTGTAGCAGGGAGCCACAACCTATCCTGTCGGTATCGAGCTCAGGGCAGATATGGGTCCATCCCATTGTGGAGTACACTCTTTAAGACACCCACCTACTCATACCACATTGATTTAGAGGTGCCAGATAACTTAACTGGCATACCTTTGGAAAATGTACATAATCCGCACAGGCTCTAATAGAGTTAAGTCAAGAGTCTTGGTGCAGTGGGGCCATCTAACTAATTAAAATTTAAAGTTGTTCAATGGCATCTGGCATTTTGTAGAGTTTGCCATTTTGACTGCAATTTTTAAAGCCATATTTATTGCAATGGAACCGGGGGATTGGTCAGTTTCTCTTCCTTTACCATCATGGGCTGGAGCTCTTTGGGGCCGTCAGCTTTCTTGAAAGTCACACAAATGTCAGCTTTAACATACCCACCATTCAGTTGGGCAGTCTTCTGTTTTTGACCATAATAAGCTAAGTCCACACCTTCAACAATAAGGAGCCTGCAGCTTTTCACAAGTCACATGAACCCCCTGAACTTTATGGACATTGTGTTGCAGTCTTCAGAGATAAGTCCAGCTGTATTATTTCAAGACATGTTGGCCTTCAATCTTTCATTGTTTAAGTTTCTGCTTAGATATTTCATGTATGTACTGTAGTTATGCATGCAGATGATGTAATGACCATATAAGACGTTATGTTAAAGACCACCCTTTACAATGTGCTAAAAAATTATGGAGGAATGCTATGCATAAAAAGTGATCCATCCATCCATTTCTGAACCTACCTGATTTCCTCCCAGTCCATACATTCTAGATGGTATGAGTGTTGGTGTGTGCGTGCAGCTGGGCTCTGCAATGAATAAGCACCTCGTTCAGGGATGCACCTCATGCTGGTGAGATGAGTTCTTGCCCTTTAAAACCTACACCCTGAACAAGACTGGTTCTGGCCTTGTGCCCAGTGCTGCCAGCATGGACTGTGGTCCACCACAACCCTAAAACCACGAAGAGTAGATTGATATAGCACCCTGATAAATGCATGTGTCATCAATGGTTCAGAAGTACTCTATATGAAGCTGAAACTGGGGGCAGGCAGAGGGGGCGGTCTGGCCCAGGTGGCACATTTTTTGGGGTTGGCATTATTGGTCAAAAGGCTCAGTACAATTTGTGTGTAAGCAGCAAAACAAATATCACACATGAATGAAATAAGTAAAATTCTCTGATTTTTATCCACAAATGTTTCAAAAATAATTTTCAGACTGTTCTTCTGTGACGGCATCAGACACAGCAGTTGAAATTTATGAGGCAAGAACAAAAATAAACTTAAACATTACACAGATAATAATTTCTAGAAAGATAAACAACTTATTTACAATTTATAATTTCGCTTCATTATCAATGTGAATGCGTTCTTGCTCTGCGCAGAAAACATCCCCACCTATCACTTGTACACTACACTGGTTCTGGTTCTCGTAGCATAATTATATTAAACTAATAACTAGAACATGGCTTATTAGTGCTTCTATATTATATTCTTGTCTAGTTGATGCTTATAAATAAATTGTATGTGAAAGATTATTGCTGTTTCTCTATATATGAATAAATCTATGTAAAATCTATCTTCATTTTTCTCTATACGTCATTTTAATTTTTTATTTAAATAGGTTAACATATTCAGACATGTTGGAGGGCGGCAAATTGAAGCACCACCCGTACCCGAGTGACACGAACTCAAGCTACACAACTGGGAACTGCAGGTCAAAAAGTGCTCCTCAGCAAAACATCATAAAACAATACAAATATGATTTTATATTAAAAAAAAAAAATCATCTTGTTATTCCCAGTAGTTTTCAAATGTCTTTTCATTAACCTCTGTCTATGAATGAAAGCTGAAACTCTATATGTGGATGTATAATATGTGATTCCATTTTGTTTTTCAAAAGTCATTGAGGATTGAGGTATAAGATCCGTTTGGGCTTGATCTGAGTTGCTTCCTGGCCCCTGATGGTTTTTCCTTCATGTAGACGTGGGCTCATCAGATGTGAGAGGTCACGCTAGCTGATTCTGTGCTTCAGTGCTCTTTGACCAATCAGAAGGTGACTCTGTGTCTAGGCTTTTATAAAGGCTGAGAGACATACATGGAAGCATGGGAAGGAGCACAAATTGGTCAATCTGTGGCAAGAGAACCTTTCCATGGTATGATATGACTTTGGAAAAACATTATAATGCGGTGGAAACAGATATATAGAAGAACACTGCCCAGCAGCTACTAATCCCTGTTTGACTAATCAGCATAATATTTGTACTTTTTTTTTTTTTAACTTTCCCTTTGGATTCATCCATAATTGCTACCTGACAAAGTTCTAATTGCACTGAATTCATTCTTCACAATTTCAAATTGCATGGCTCACCTAATGGTCTCAGTAGCCTGCTGCACAAAATTGTTCACATTTTATGTCTGCCCATATAAACACTTATTTGTAATGGTAGGTAATCAGAAACAGGCATACACTGTTTTGTTAAAAGAGTCAGAGAGCACCTGATATCCTGATGTCAAAATATGTGAGAAAAATCACAAAGTGCATGACTGCCCTAAAGGCGTAGTGGTGTAGAGCAGGGGTGGGCAAACTCAGTCCTGGAGGGCCGCAGTGGCTGCAGGGTTTTGTTCCAACCCAGTTGCTTAATTAGAAAATAATCCTTGCCAATAATTTAATTTCATGACTTGTTAATGCTTTAAATCTGCCATGTCAGGTCATTCTCATATACTAGATTTTTTTTCCTTTCTAAGGATATTGTCCAAATTATTTGAAGTCTAAAACTGAAGAGTAATTCTCAGCCCTTTACTTTTCTCTCTTCACTTTCCTTCTAAGTATTTAATTAAACCAAAGAGTGCACATTAAATATACACTCAGGTGTAAATGGAAACAAGTAAAATGGGGAAATGCTAGTTTCTGTTGTCACTTAATTATTAAAAACCAAGGCTACAGCTGTTTAAGACAAAAATAGGCAATAAGGGTTCAAAATCTTAATGAGTGAGACAACTAAAATGGAGAAGTGTTACTTGAGCAATAAGTGCTTCTGATTAAGTAACTAGGTTGGAACAAAAACCTGCAGCCACTGCGGCCCTCCAGGAATGACTTTGCCCACCCCTGGTGTAGAGGCATCCACTGAAGTACAATCGGAGTTTGCTGGTGTTACTTACTGTTTTCCTAAGTATCCCTACACCTTTCTTACTGTAGCATTTCACTGTGGTTTTGTAAGTACACATGCTTGTTGAAAATGAGATTCTTTTATCTCACAGTCTAATTCTAGCCCAAACACATATCTCAAACAATAGAGAAAAATAACACTAAGCTTGTCTTTTGTCCTGGGTATGACGTTAATCTGCACCCAGCCCTGCGTGTAGGCCCTCCACCCTGCAGGGAAAAACCTGGGGTTTGGTGTCAGAATTGGCACTCCATAAAAAAACCTCACACTGGTTCCACTCCATGTGAACTAGTGTGGTGCTGAGGTGTCACCCGTTGTATGGCTGCACTCGGGTCCTAATCTAGGATCCTGAGTTGGTTTGTTGTGTGGTGGGTTCGGCTATGCGCTGTATCAACGTGTGTTCCTAACCTCTCTCTCTCCATCTTGTCTTTTGATGATTATTGAAAAACCTTTGGAGTACACCTTATGACAAGGATTTAAGAGTCGTAGTGGACTCATCACTATCAACTATCAGAAGGCCTCACAAAATGGAAGACAAAATTGGGGCTGACTGAAGAGATATCTGGGATTAGGAATTTTTGATTTGTTGCTTGAGGCTGAATATGGAGTCTACGGATGGTGTCAACAGAGACTAACAAGACACAAAAAACTGCAATGTTGTCATAAAAAGAGTCTCGCGTACCGCTGGATTGAGGGTGGGTTTCTTGTCTGTGGCTCACGTCTTGGCTCTCCAGCTCATCCTAGTTGGCTTAGCGACATCCAGCAACACACCTTTAGATGTGACAGAGAGACTGGCCATGAACGCATGAGCAGCATTGTGCGTAAGATGCTCCTTTAATTTTATTCAACAATTGAAATAGCCCAAAATATCATCTGATTTTATAAAAGCTTCTCTGCACTATCTCTCTGTAGCCAAATTATTCCAGCAAGTTTCTTGGGTTGGCTGTGTTTTGCTTTCCTAATTTGTTTCTGGATGTTTACATTTTAAAAGCTTCTATTGAATCTTAAAAGCTAAAAAACATCTAAATGCAAGCTAAATCCAGATGTGAAATATGAAAATAAAGTTGTCCCTTGGTATCCATGAAGGATTAGTTC
The DNA here is from genome assembly GCF_016835505.1 of Polypterus senegalus. Lineage (NCBI taxonomy): Eukaryota > Metazoa > Chordata > Cladistia > Polypteriformes > Polypteridae > Polypterus > Polypterus senegalus. The sequence goes on along the minus strand of NC_053156.1, from coordinate 225,651,575 downwards.
CAGGACCACATGTGGATACCAAAATCTTAATTTAGTAAAGTTCAACCGCAATTAGTTTTTGGTTATTTTCAAATACTCCTGTACACTTTAAATCATCTCTAGATTGCTTACTTACTTGCACAAGTTTCAGCTTCTCTCTGCATCATTGTGTGAATGCTCGATTCGTTCTTACTGACCTCACGGTCCACTTCAGCAAGCGACACGCCACTTTTGTAAAGATCTAAGATTTTTATTTTCTCATTGAGAGATAGCAGTGGACTGTTTGTGCTTCCTCTTAGCCTTTGGACTCTCATTGATTTAGTCTCTGCACTTTATAGAAAGCACAATGATGGTTTAGTGAGGTCCTCAGGCTGGCCCTGTCACTGTCACAAACACGGTACGTTAAAACACCAACACAGGGTGAAGCCTGTCTGGATTTAGTATTTTGTGATAATCAGGACAGAATTGAGGGTATAGAAGTGATTGAACCACTAGGGTCAAGTGAACAGAATATAAAACAATGGTCAGTGTTTTTTTAAGAGTGCAGATCCAAAGACTAAAATTGTTAAGTCTGACTTTGGTCGGGTAAGATTTGAACAGATCAAGGAGGACAGACTGGGATATGTTTTTAAGTGCACAGTCAGTCGAGGAGCAGTGGAACAGGTTTAAAATGTTTTACACGTATTGAAGGACAGGTACATAAATAAATTTGGAATTAATAGGACATTTTTAAAAACTCAGCAGTGGGTTAATAAAGAGTTAAAAAAAAGAAGCTGCAAAGAAAAAAACAGCTGTATTAGGCGTATAAAACTAATAACTCCAAAGTGAATAGTAGGGCATATGAGAACATGAGGGCAACCATTAAGAAGGATATTAAGGATATAAAAGACAATTGGAGAGGAATAAAGCAGATGATTCTTTCAGTATTTTAGTAGCAAAAAAAAAAACAGTCAAGTAGGAGGTGAAGTGCATCAAGAATTGTAAAGGGAAATTAAAAGATACAGACAATGAAATAGTAGAGGCTCTAAACTCGCATTTTTATGACCTCTCCACAAGTGAGGAAGTGAATAACCCACCATAGGTAAACGGAACTACTAAGGAGTTACTAAGTGATTTAGAAATCGTAGAGGGAGAAGTGCTGCTCCGATTATAAAAAGGCTGAAATCAAACAAATCACCAGGCCCAGATAATATTTACCCTCGAGTTCTTAAGGAGGCTAGTGAGTACATACATAAACCCTTGACACAAATTTTAGGAAGTCACTGTGCACTGGAGAGATTCCAAAGGACTGGAAAATGGCAAATATTATCTTGTTATATAAAAAAGGTGGCCGGGCATATCCAAGCAACTATAGGCCAGTAACCTTATCGTGTATCACAGGAAAATTAATGGAAGGAATTATGAAGGATAAGATTGAGCAGCACATGGCAAGGACAGGAGTTATTCTGAACAGTCAGCATGGGTTCAGAAGAGTTAGGTCATGTTTTACTAGCATGCTGGAATTCTATGAGGAACTAACAAACGGATACGATCAAAGTGGAGCTTATGATATTATTTAACTTGACTTTCAGAAAGCATTTGATAAGGTGCCACATGAGAGGCTGGGCATTAGATTAAAAGAAGTGGGAGTTCAAGGTGTGGTGTGTAAATGGGTGTAGAATTGGCTCAGACACAGGAAGCAGAGGGTGATGGTGTGAGGAACCTAATCAGAATTGGCTGATGTTAAGAGTGGTGTCCACAGGGGTCAATGCTAGGGCCGCTGCTATTTTTAATAAAAATAAATGATTTGGATAGGAATATTATACGTAAGAAGCTGGTAACGTTTGCAGATGATACCAAGATAGGTGGATTGGCATATAATCTGCAATCTGTTAAATCATTACAGTGGGACTTAGACAGCATACAGGCTTGGGCAGATTTGTGGCAGATAAAGTTTAATGTTAGTAAATGTAAGGTATTACACATAGGAAGTAAAAATATTAGTTTGAATACACAATTCAACATCTGAAAATCGAGAGTACACCTTATGAGAAGGATTTAAGAGTCGTAGTGTACTCATCACTGTCAACTGCCAGACAGTGTTCAGAAACCATTAAAAAGGCTAACAGAATGTTAGATTATATAGTGTCCTGATATGTGGAGTACAAGTCCAAGGAGGTTATTCTCAACCTTTGCAACACACTGGTGAGGCCTCATCTGGAGTATTGTGTGCAGATTTGGTCTCCAGGCTAAAAGAAAAGGACATAGCAGCTCTAGAAAATGTCCAGAGAAGAGCGACTAGGCTGATTCCAGGGCTAAAGGGGATGAATTAGAAGGAAAGATTAAAAAAGGTGAGCCTTTGCAGTTTAAGCAAAATCAGATTAAGAGGGAACATGATTGAAGTGTTTAAAATTATGAAGGAAATGGTACAGTGGATGAAGACTTCTATTTTAAAATGAGCTCATCAAGAACACGGGGACACAGTTGGAAACTCGTTAAGGGTAAATTTCACACAAACATTAGGAAGTTTTTCTTTACACAGAGAACCATAGACACTTGGAATAAGCTACCAAGTAGTGTGGTAGACAGTAAGACTTAAGGGACTTTCAAAACTTTATCTAGCTAAAGTTGCAAATGCTGGTTAGGGACGTCACTACCCAATCTGTGCTGCCTGCCTAATTTGCGTTGCACATGCTTAGAGCTTATGCCAGCTTTCTGACCTGCGTACTGTAAGTGTACTCCACTTCACATGTTACGCTGCTGCTCGATTTACTTCTCACACATTTGAATAATTGACAGCATATACATGCGCTCCTGATGTCACTACCCAATTGCTACCCAGGCCACATTTGCTCCCTGCATGAAATTTAACTCAACATTACACTTTACAGTATGGCCCAATCTGAACTGCACATGTATATACACAGATTTCAATATTTTCATTTGAGGAGGATATTAGCTGACCATAACCAGAATATTAAGAGAATACTTTGCTTTTCTGTATAGATTCATTGCATGCTGTGCTTTCACTGCTGAATTCAGCAGTGCAGATCAGGTAGTGACAGGGACAGCCTGTATATAGTGCCTAAGTATATAGTGCAGATTTCTTACATAACAGGCTCTGTGGGTGTTAGTTAGTTGTAGTGATAGGAACAATGGAGATGCACAGAGATAAAGGACACAGAGAACTGTGGCCACCAAGTATAATTGTATCTCAGGGAGGTATGGTCATGCAGAGGTTAGCACTGCTCCTTCATAGCTCAAGGCACATTTCTGGCCACAATAAATTACCCAGCATAGTTGGCAAATGCTTCCCTAACCCTCAGGGACACTTAAAAGAACACTAAAATCCAATCAAATCTAGTTTAGTTTCTTCTTCCTCACTGACTTTAATCCATTTCAAAATTCCCCAGCATTTCCAGGTTTTCATCAAACTTATGGTGAAGCAAACTCAGTGATGTTCACTCATCTCTAGTGATGGACTAATTATTGATTATATTTGCTACATATTACAAATTTCATTGCATGATATGCAGGGAAGACCTAATTAACTCTTACGTTTTACAGAATGGCCAGAACTTACAAAACCCGGATTGTGCCATATCTCAGTTTAGAACTCAAAGAAAACTGTTCTATCAAAATTTATGGCATTTTTTTAAGACAGCTAGGAGGTGGCAAACAACTGTTTGACAGCAACTCAGAAAATGTGTTAATTGCACTGTCTAACATGATGTCCTTAAACTGTAGGAGCAAACCTGCAAATGTGTTCAGAAAACATTCATACTCCACACACACAGCATCCCATAAGGAATTCAGACCAGGGTCCAGTCTTTGTGAGCTACCTGTTGTGATGTCCATGTGAATGTTTCATGTGTTTTCGAGGCACTGGTTGCAATAAAGATTTTGCTTCCTGAATGCTTTTGTGTGTATCTTTTGGATTTTGACCTTCTAATCACTTAAATCACCACTAAACTTTACCGTGTTGTACCATTGTATTGCAATCGCCTATTTTTGTGATTTCCTCCCATATTATAAGTGTACATTTACAACACAGCAACTAAAACTGGATCATCTGTGATGATCTAACAGTAGTAGAATGGCAGCACAGATATACCAAGTAGCCTATTGTTATTTAATTTGTGAATGGGGCAGTCATGCTAAAGAGTCTCATCACAATTAAAAGAACTGGCCACTCTGTAAGAGTTTGGTTCCAGGGTAGAAAAGTGTTACATAAAAACCACTTCTCAAACCAACGGGGACTATTTTGAATACCTCTTCACATAAAGCTTGGACTGATGAAAAATTTTCTGAAGGTGATGAAGCTGAAGGGTTTTGATATTTGAGACAGATGTTTCGACAAATAAGTGATGCCAAGATCAGGTGCACAAATAAGTCGCATTGTCAATAACAAGCAGTTTAAAGATCTGCTAGAAGGGCCAATGAAATCTCATGAGAGGCATTCGAGGATGTTGTTGAGGAGCATCAAACTACATTCAGCTGTTTGACAACATGATTCAAGCGTACAAAACCATGAAGTACAACATGTCACAAAAGAATCATTTACTGAATCCACACTTGGACTTCTTCCAAGCTAATCTTGGTAGAGCCAGTGATGAACGTGGTGAAAGGTTTCAACAGGACATTGCAAGAATGGAGAGGCAGTATCAGGGCAAGTGGAATCAGATGCTGAGTACAAACAAAAATCAACAGCAACATGCTTTTAGCTTAATTGAACTAATGTAATGTGTCATGAATAATATGTGGTTAAACACACTAAAATCAATAAAAATGAAAGTTACATTTCATGTTTCTCTAAATTCCTGCATGATATAGTCATATCTGTGTTCAGCACTAAGTTGTCCGTCATATTCACCAAAACTTTTATAGGAAGCAAAACCTTTAAAAAACATGTTATCTAGTGTTTTCTTTTATTCAGGAATGATTGAATTAAAGTATCTATCTATCTATCTATCTATCTATCTATCTATCTATCTATCTATCTATCTATCTATCTATCTATCTATCTATCTATCTATCTATCTATCTATCTAAACTGTTTCTGGAAAAGGTTGTCCCTGCTAATGGAAGGTTTCCTGGACTGATCTTTTCTTAAACACCTGCCTTGAATAAGACTGCTTTTGAAAATCAAATGGGTGAATGATCAAAGGTAGGATTACCGACTCATTACCTGTGCAAATCTCCACACGACTGTCTAAGAGGAGAACTGGTAGAACTTTCTAGTTGAGTAAAGGTCACTGCCATGCCTCTCATGTAAGATACTGCAAAATACTAAGGCCCTGAGACTTTGACCAGACCGCTTCAGTCTATTGAGCCCGTCCTGGTGTGATACTGAGCCTTTTTTGGCATCTACCAACAACAAGAATGTTCAAATTTTCCCCATGAAAGAACGTGAAAAAACTTCTTCAACTCCATATAATACTGAGGCCAGGTGTGTAACTAGAATTTGATAGGTCCAAGTGCAAAAAAATAAATTTGGCCTCCTCGTGTAAAATTTTAAAAATGAACACCATCATTGAGATACATCAAGCACATAAGCTATATAAAAGATCAATAGTCATAATTACTATATATACTCGCATATAAGTCGGATCTTGAAACCCGAAAAATCAATCATAAAATCGGACCCCGACTTATATACCCATTCAAAAATACGAAACTTAATTTTATTTTTTTGCATTTTACATTTTTTTTACCACTTCAATGACGTTTAATTTAAATCCAGCTTCATATTTTCTTCTGATCAAACACTCCATGGTAGATAAGGGATGCTTTCACGATAAAGGTGTATGAGGGTGTGAGATACAAAAAACACAAAACAGTGAAAATGTCGCTTCGGAATAGTTTGGGTATTACCGTGTGGTCATGTAGGCACAATGCATAGAAAAAAAGGTAGTGTGATCCGTGGTTAGCACATCGCAATCTTTTGGACCAATAGCGTGAGTTTTCCACATTCGACTTATATGATCGTCATTATAAAATACTGGAAATAATACGGTAAAATCATGCCCCGACTTATCCACGGGAGAACTTAAATGCGAGTATATACGGTAAGCTTTCTGGAGTTGCGGGAATGATAACATCACTAAACGTTCTATTCTATTGTGTTATGTTGGCAAGCATGTTAATAATAAAGCCTTGTGATGCAAGAACCACACTGTCACTTTGAGCCCCAATGGGCCTCAGTGAAGATAGTTGTGCTACTGGCTGAGACAAAACTGTGAGAAACCTCTCGTACTTCAAAGCTGTCAGCAGGTTTGTCTTGTAACTTCTCAGTGTCAGTTCAAGTCTCTCATCTTCTTCACAGGAAACAGTGAGACTGCAAAAACTCTTGGTAGGCGTTTTATTGGTTAGCTTACATATTAGAGATAAGCAGTTAACATTAATATACCCACCCTAGACTTGCATCAACCCTGCCATTCAGTACCTGTGGAGCAGTGTACATGTAGAGAATCATGGGCTCATCTTTGGAAATGGCAAACCAGCTCTTGGCTCCGATCTTCCCATTCTTGTCCACCATCTGCAGGAAGCTGCACATTAAGCTCTGTCCAGAGATCTCGGCTGCTTCTTTCTAAGAGACATGCAGTGAGCAAAGTGGTTTACACGACACCTTTCATCATTCTAATCAACCATCCTAAACCAAAAAGAGACTTCAGTCTTTATGACCCAAGTGATAGCAGAATGATTTCTCCAATGGTCTGTGCTGTGATTTCATCTAAAAGCTCAGTTTCTTTTTTTTTTTGCTCTTTCAAATGTATCACCTTTTATTTTCTTTGATACATTAAAAAAAAAACAGATAAGACAAAATTAGTACAACAACTGAACATGATGGATTGTACACCTGGAAAGTAAAGCTTAAAAGGGAAAAGTTCTACCCAAGGAATATGAGAAGCTGTAAATAAAATAATTTTAATTAAAAAGATTCTATAACCAAGAGAAAGATAAACAGCATGAATGTAGATAACCAGTGTGAAGTTGCCATACATTTATTGCTGCAGGTGGCCAGCCTTGTCCTACTGTGCCATTGTTCACCTGGACATGAAAACATATCTTCCACATCACGCCATCAAATAAAGCCATAAAGACCCCTGTGGATATCTTTGTTGGGATATGCGTTTGACAAGAGCAGTTTTCAAACTTGGGCTAGATGAAGATAGCCCCTCAGACTCCTGTGAGGGTATTTTGAAATTCTTACTTTTTAATTTATTAAATTAATTTCCAGAGCACTCGAACAGAGATTGTTTCTAATGTATTTTACCAAACACTTGAATTTACAGTATTGTAAACAAGAATTTTAACAATAGTATAATTTTGCTGATTAACTAATTCTATAGGCGTTCAATTTGTGCTAAAACTACTGCTTCACAGATCAGAAATGGATGTCAGACGATGTGCTATAATTCATTTAGTATGTATGCTGCACAAACTATCATCCTTCAACAGGAACTGTATCACGGTCACATTAATTAACACTAAAAAATTCACAGGACAGATGAGTGTGAAAAATGTTAATGTTTATTGCATTTTTTTTTTTATACAAGAAGGTTCAGGTTGTGCTGTCTTTTCAGATTTGTTCAACGTTACACCCGGTCCTGATGAAGATTCAGAGTTGCAAAATTTTATTTGCAAGTAGAAACAATAAATAATAAATAATCTAATATAATCTACAAAATATATTAAAACATCTTTAGCTGATTCGTAAGTGAAGAGCTGCCATTATAGGTATTGAAGGCTTATCTAATTGTAATTTGATGTTTCAAATTCATCTAAAATGTTCCCCTTTAAACATATTACTATGTTGTTGTACCATGTTAGCCATTATAGTTGTAGTGAGAAGTCAAGAAAATGACACCTTTTATTGGCTAACTGAAAAGATTACAATATGCAGGCTTTCGAGCCAACTCAGGCCCCTTCTTCAAGCAAGATGTAAATGATTGCATGATTATGATTACACTGATTACATCTCGCCTGAAGAAGTGACCTGAGTTGGCTCAAAAGCCTGCATATTGTAATCTTTTCAGTTAGCCAATAAAAGGTGTCATTTTCTTGACTTCTCACTACACCCTTTAAACATGAAAGGCTTGCTTAGTCACAAAGTGTACTCAGCTGGTGACAGCAAGCTGCTAAAAATCACTGCAGTTGTCCACAAGTGTGAACACAGAGCCACCATTCAGTCCAGAGCAGCCAGGCTCCCTGAGAAAAAGGAACAACTAAAGCTACAGGTGACATGTGTAATGTTTAGTTCTTGGTAGTTATTATTTTTGTGTCTGTATTTGTAATTTTTTGGGCTGTTTATTTATTGCACAGCAATTTCATAGCTTAGATACCTTATTGTTACTAGTAATACATTGCCATCGCTACTGCTATTGTGACTTCAGAAGTGACATGTTATGATGTCATCACCCAGAAATTATTTAAGATAGTAGGACACTACTCTCAGAGCCTCTTGTATAAAACCTTGCTGTGATGGAGTGATATCTAGCATATAAGTTGATAAACATTTTGTATGCCTTTATTTGTAAGCTAGACAAACCATAGCTTGTGATTTAAGAGGCGTGTTTTGCTTTATTAATTAAAACAGCAATGCTTTGATGTTTACCTAACCAACTCCCCCACCAGTCTTTAGCATGGAGCCAGGATGTGAAATTTATGGCAGGGGGGATGGAACATCAGTCCAGCTTGGCAAATGTAACTCTATTTGGACTTAGAGTCATCCCCTGCAGGAAGGCCATAAACTGCCTAAACAAAGCAACTGGGGGATGAGCTGTGCCTGAGCTATTCCATTGTTGGAGGGCCCACAAAGGTGTGGTTGTCAGGAGCTACATAGAGACAATCTAAAAAGAGCCTTGGAAAGGCATGCTCTCTCTCTGCCATGTATCATCGTAATGCAGCGGTTCTCAAACTGTGGGCCGCGTCCCGCTGAAGCTATACAAGGGGGGTGCCGAATAAATGAACAAGACATCAAAATTAATTTTTTACATTTTTATTTCAATTTTAAATTTGCAAGCATATAAGCACAACGAATGCATTATAACTAAATTTAAAATAAAACATTTCTAAGACATAGATCTAATGACTAATGTGTGCCTGCTTTAAAGTAAACAGCCTGTCCAGGTTTGGTTTGATATCCGAGATAGAAACTCTGAGCTACTTTTCGATTTGAAGTTTATTTCTATGACGAGCAGCGCTGCTGCTACTGCATTTATTGTCACGTATTTTCAATCCAGAAAGTTCAAGAGGTATCGGTTATCTGTCGGTAACAGAAGATCAGGTGATAATGCAGCGCGACTGCACCGCATTGGCAGCATAGCCAGTATTGCCAAATTGAGTTAAATAATTTACTGCGTATTGGGTTATTTTCATGATACAACTAACAGCGGTATAATATTTGTCGGACGAAGATACGTTCATCTCGCGCAGATTGACTTCATTGGTGTCCTCGTTTACGATATTTTAAAAAATGTAAACATAATCGTTTCTTTACATAAAAAAATAATTAAATAGGAATAAATAATTTAATCTTTGTTTTTGGGATTAGAATTACTACCAAAAACCACACAAGGCATTATAACAGTTATTAAAGCACTTCACCGATGAAGTTAATCTGCGCGAGACGAACGTATTTTCGTCCGCAGTCGCACCACATTATCACCGGATCTACTTTTACCCGAATGTTCGCAACAGACATTAGTCATTAGATCTATGCCTTAGAAATGTTTTATTTTAATTTTAGTTATAATGCATTCGTTGTGATTATATGCTTGCAAATTTAAATTTGAAATAAAAATGTAAATAATTAATTTTGATGTCTTGTTAATTTATTTGATGCTCCCCTTGTACAGCTTCAGCGCTCCCCTGAAGGGGGGCGTGCCTCACAGTTTGAGAACCGCTGAACTAGGGGGTTCCCCCATGCTAGCTTCGCTTGCCAGCCCCTCTGGCCTGCACTACACACCAGACACTTGGCGTCTCTGTCACTTGCATTGTGAAGAGGGGGCTGAACGCACCCCAAGGAGACACGTTTGCTACTCCAAAACCCCCTCTTAAATGGTGAATCAATGGGAAACAAATAGTTTTTTTTTACCTCCTCTTTGCTCGATCAGCTGCTGGATTGCTGCTGCTGCCGTACTGCAAGATCAGCAACTTGTGTGGCGTTTCGGACATTTACAGGGCCTGTAAAGCAACTGTTCTACTCTTTGTCTTTTATTTCCGCCCCCGGGCATGGTTAAATCTCTTGGCACAAAGTCTCGTCTTGTGGGATGTGAGTTCTTGATATTTTTTAGTTTAGAATTTAAAAGCGGAATAAGAATCTGAAAATCTAATAACGTCACATTAAAGTTTGATAAAGTCTGAAAAGAGTGATACCAAAAATATATATGTAGTTTTTCAAATAAGCCCGATTTAAAGCATGACAAAGAATGTGCCATAAAAACGTGGCATGAAATTGTTGCACAAAATCATTGCACTTTTAGGCTTAAGATTTTATACATATACAGTAGAGTAGAGATATAGTTAAAAGTGTAGCTCTTTATACTGCCAGGTTTTTTTATCACTCTGTCTAATTGCCTGATGTTATGGGTAACTCCACCAAGGATGGTTCAACTCCACCAAGGACAGTCCCAAGCCAGCTGCAAAAGGAGGAGTGAGGTCATTCTATTGAAATGACCAGAACCAGGAAACTGGGCAAACCAGGCAAAAAATCTGTATGGGAACTGAAATTGGATCAAATTCATCAATGTAATCATGAGGAAGATACTCAAGGGTAGGCATGGAGAGTAATATGATGAGGATTACTTTCTGACAGACCTGATGTTTACTGATCATAGCACCATATTCACAACTGATATTCTTTACTCTGTCACCCATACCGGTCATTCATATAGCCTAAAAATCAATACTGACAAGATCAAGGTTCTAGTGACATATGGGTCGCAGTCCATTGTACACCTTGAGGGAGTACAGATTTAAGTTCAGGAATTCAAGTACTTGGGGTCAGTGGTCTAAGAGAAGAAAGTATCATCAATCATAGAGATCTGCAGTAAGACTCGACAAGCCACTGCAGCATTTGCCCACACTAAAGTGGTGTCTGTGAAAGAAGATCAACATCACCCTAAGCACCAAAATTCGTCTCTTCCACACACTCATCCTGCTGATTGTGCTCTATGAAACATGAACACTATATCAATCGGACCTGAACCAACTTGTGGTATTTTAAATGCAATATCTACGACAGATTCTCCACATCTCAATTTCCGATCACATCCCAAACAAAGTCATCCAAACAACATGTGCGCAACAACTGACTGTAGATGAGCCAATCCAGCAGCAGCAACTAAGATAGTTTGGTCATGTCTGCCGATTGGGTCCAGACTGCACACCACATCGACTCCTGATGAAGATAACAACGAACTGCACCCAAGAAAACTTGGATCAAACATGTACTGCAAGACTTGAAGAGCCAATGCCTTGACCTCAATCAGGCCGGAACAGTTGCCATGGACCGTGAAGCATGGAAAGGCATCTTGAGCAACATCCGAAAACCTACAGCACCTACAGCAGCATATTGCGTGGTCAACCATCACTTCCAGTCAGCAGCTATAGATTACAGACAGACAGAAGTAGTGGATCTGACCACAGAGTTGGATTTGAGGTGTTTTGGTCAAGTCCACAAAATAAATTATATAAAACGGAAAATAGTGCCACTCTACACAACATGACACTTGACTAGATTTCATACTAAAAGTTTGCTTTAGCTTGGAAGGCAAAAACGACATATATACAAAAAATCACATTTACAAAACTGTACATACACCACATACCACACCAAATTCCTTGATAAATCTCATCTCAACTTAAAACCACGTTGTCACACATATGTGTTGGGCCTACCACCATCCCTTCTCCTACATAACCATATAAGGCATAAAGTACAAGATACACTAGAGTATGAAAGGCGCCATTTAAATGGTACTGGAAGCCAAAAGATTCCAACCACAGCTACTTTTCTTGTCAACCTCAAATCTATTGTCATGGATGGCCAGAGCCCTTACCCGGCCAGGACGCCTCTTCCTTGGAATGATGGGGGAGCAAGTGTGGACAGAGCATTATCTCCCCTGGAATGCTAGATGGCAGCCCCCCTGGGTGGCAGCAGTGCCTTGGACTCCTGCAAGACTTCATTTTTGGACTCCTGCAAGACTTCATTTGGAGTTGAATACAGTCCTGTTGGGATCCTTGGGGGCACCAGGGGGCGCTGCAGCTGCTCCAGAGCCAGTGTGGAGCCCTTCTGGGTGGCTTATATAAGGGGCCAACAGAGACTACTCGGTGAGCCAGAGTTGGGAGCTTGCTAAAGGAGGAGTGGAGGAGAAAGAAAAGTATTGTGTGGTGCTTGTGCTTAGTGGGACTGTGTTGTGCCTGTGGGGAACGGGGAAGGCGTTTCTCATGAGGTGAAGAAAAATAAAAAAACATTTGTACTTTTATAAGTGCCTCCTCTGTCTGTCTGTGTCGGGTTGAGTGGCTGCTGTGCACTCTACACTTGTCACACTAGGAATGCCTTCAACACATATCTGACCAACCCCAAGAAGGCTGTAAGACTATGACACTGACCCATTGTGCATTACAACCATTTTGCAACTGAAAATTCTCAGAGAGAACCACCCCCAACAAAAATAAGTATTTTGAGCCTACCATCCACAACATATGGTAATGCCTCAGGAGGCCTGCGTGGGGTTCTTGAGATGTGCAATAAGGTGCAGGGTCAGTACAATATTACTCCACAATGTGATAATAGCAACCTTCACAGCTGCATGTGATCATAATGTCCCCAACATGACTGTTTTGCTGCAAAGCCTGCTCAGATTAAAACACAAAGTTCAATACATGGAGAGGTTCGAACCTCCAGGATCCCTCTCCTCCTTCTTTCTTCTTTCTCCTTCTTTTTAGTTTGGCCTTCCAGGAGGGTGTAGCACTCCAGGCACACTCTGTTGAGCCGCATTTCATCATATTCAAGGCTGGTTTTGTAGTCCGAGCATTTCCAGCACACCACCTGATGAGAGAAGTGTGATATCTGTGAGAGAGTGGAAATCATGTTACAGTGCATGTGTGATGCTCTGTGGAGCCACGAGGAGATGGATGATAAAGAAATGGTGAAGCTTGCTCCTAGCACCGAGATTAGTTAATAGAAAAAAAGATTCCTAAATGTGTATTTGCTTGGATGTTTGCAAAACTTGTCTTCCTCTACTAAAAAATGAAAGCTGTTTTGTTAAGAATCTACAAGTAACAGTAAGTGACAAGAAACAAAACAAACCAATGAAAGTCGATCTTGATCAACAAACATGGCAGGACACCAGTTGGCTTCAATAGACTAGACTAGACTAGACTTAGACAGCAGGAAACTCGAGCAATCCGAGATTCACTAATTAACCTCTCATGTTTACTTTTGGGATGAAGTCGGAAACCAGAGTATGGTAAGGGCACGAGAGAACATGCAGACTCCACTTACATGATGGCTGGCTTTGGAAGCTTGGGTGAGGTTGTGAAGTTTCAGCACTAACCACTCTGCCATAATTGTGCCTCTGATCACCACTATTTTAGTTTTATTATTTTATCTTTTTTTTTTGCTGTGCCAGAAACGTCAGTAAACACATGCTTTTAAGTTAACATCTTTTCTTTTGCATTTCCAGCTACTAGTTCAGCTGGCTCATGATCGATCAGGCTGATTTTCAGTTACCGTTATGTTGTGATTCTATAGCTGGAATCTGACACCACTGCAGCTGGTCAGGAATGTAATATTAAGATAAGCATATGTCACAGGTGGAAAACGCTTACCGAAGTTTAGTTCACTGGTACAATGCAAATTCATATGCTGCTCCAACTTTGCCTAGTGGTTCAATTTGTGCATACAGGCAACTGACTATAATAATGGAATACAGTGGAACCTCAGTTTGCGAGCATAATTCGTTCCGGAAACGTGCTCGTAGTCCAAAGCACTCGTATATCTAAGTGAATTTCTCCATAATAAATAATGGAAACTCAGATTATTCGTTCCACAACCCAAAAATGATTAATACAAAATATAAAGTAAAAATACTTAAAGCAAATTAACCTGCACTCTACCTTTATAAAGAATCATGGCTGGTGTGAGTGAGTTTCTAAACTCTTGTGGGATTCCACCCAACGGGACGACACGCGGAAGAGTGTCCCAAACCAATCGCAGTCTCCCAGCGCTGTAGCAGTTCGCCGTATAAGCGCATCCAAAAAGATTGCGGACATGCTATAAGCGCCTGCCGTCGATGGGTGATACAAGGAATATTATAAAGATCCCGCTACTATAAATAACCGCGCTGTTGCTGTTTCAAGCTGAATAAAGCTGGTGTTATTAAAGTACTGAGACTCAGCTTCATGTTTTGGGGAGCAAGACGGGGACTCGCACTTCACAGCAAACACGTGCGCGCGCACGCGCACAGTCACAATGCTGTAGTAAACAGTATACGCTCGTACGGATGTTGACTATATGAGTGAGGCACGCAGACTCAGACGGAGAATAGGAGACGATTGCCCTCAAGAGAAGTGAGAGAGAGAGACAGAGAGAGAGAGAGAGAGAGAGAGAGAGAGAGAAGAGAGAGAGAGCGAGAGAGAGAACCATCAGCTCAGTTGTGATCACATAACACTCAGCAGACGAAGTGTATCCATGCTACTCGTATTGCAAGACATCGCTCGTTTATCAAGTCAAAATTTATTAAAAAATTTAGCTCGTCTTGCAAAACACTCGTAAACCAAGTTACTTGCAAACTGAGGTTCCACTGTATTGCAATATGATATTATGGCATATAAAGACATTTTCATCACCCTCCCACCTCTGCTATCTGAAGGAAGATGAGAGGACCCCTACAAAGGTGCCCTGCAGTTGTCTCGTAAGTTGTAATGTTTGACTAGCCAGATGGTCAGTACTTGGCTAACACCACCACCATTCTAACTACATCAACAGTTTCCTATTGACAGGCATCCAAGTGAAAGTACTCATCTCTACCACTGACAGCTGAACCATCCTGAAACCAACATAACAAGGAATCCCTCCATGGAAATGTATAATTAAACTGCCACCAGGTGGCACTCTCACATATCCACAGGCCCGGCAATGGTGGCGTCTCCTGATGATGGCGTTGAAAGGTTCTCTGCAGCGCATGCACATGGACACCAGGTTGTCTCTGACCCACTGGGGGGCACGCTTTCCTAGCTCTTGGCCTTTGACCTAGATGGAAATAAGGGGGAAGAGTTGAACATTGTAGGTTTCTCTAAAGGATCAAATGTAGAAGCAACAAGGAGAAAGAGATAGAAAGTACTGAGAGTGGAGTAATGGAACACCTTCAAGCATAAAGCTATCTCTATCATCGCCAGGGAATTCCTGTACAGAGGTGATCATTTGTATTTTACTTTAAGGCTCTTTAAGGTATATAGGGCTTATGCCTGGATAAGTGTGGGTTTATATCAAAGAATAATGCCTCTCATACCGGGACTCTCTGCTGGTCTTCGCTCATGCTGCTGACGGCTGCTTTGAAACTTTCAGTTTTCTTCTCATTCTGGTCAATTGCCTGTTGGCAAGCCTGCACATTAAAAAAAGACAACTTGAAGAAAGCTCATAAGATGCTGATGAAGTTATGACCCGGGAACAAACAAACAGCATTTCTAGCCATGTTATTTACTTTTTTAATCCAGCACTGCTTCAGGAAACCAATATGGATGGTGTTGTGCCAGAACCTAATGGGCATGATCTAAACAGTCCTCAAAAAGGCCCAATTAGCCTTTAATAGCCTTTAAGCTCATAAGATGCTGATGAAGTTATGACCCGGGAACAAACAAACAGCATTTCTAGCCATGTTATTTACTTTTTTAATCCAGCACTGCTTCAGGAAACCAATATGGATGGTGTTGTGCCAGAACCTAATGGGCATGATCTAAACAGTCCTCAAAAAGGCCCAATTACAGCAGTCAGAGTCTCTAAAATGATTCAAGAGCACAAAGTAATGCAAAGAAACTCAAAGCTTTGTGTCATCTTAGTGGGACTCACCACCAAGTGCAAGAAACCAAGGAGGCAGCACCACAATAGAGGGGGCCCAGAGCCTTTTCAGATAAGATGGTGGCGTTATTTCTAAGAGTCTGATGGGAAGGTTATTCACAGTCCCTCTGTGTTTCAGTAACAAGGTAAAGAACTGTGATGGATGTCAGTTATGTATTAAAAATGGCAGGCCCACAACACAGAACTCTATAAACTCCAAGAACTCTATTAGAGGAGGGAGCAAGGTGCTAGATATAGGTGGGCAACTGTACAGAGATGTACACAGTGATGAGCGAAACAGTTTCAATTTACATACAGTTTTGCAAAACTGACACTAAAATACTCTGCGCAGCTGATTTTATAATTGTGAAACTTACAACAAATAGTTTTTGGAGGGTTTAAAAATTTTCTGGCATGGAAAACAAAGAATAGGCCTCATTCACACTTCCCTGTTTACTTGTGCTCCTTTCTGCAGCTGCATAATGCAAGAATCTTTCACACATCAGTAAAAACAATTCTATTTTTTATTCTTGCTCACGTCACCATGGTGGAACACAATGCATTGTTTATTAAATGTGACATGATGCATATCTTCCACGCACTAAAACACACCATTGTGTGCATTGACTGTGTTTTCTCCACAATGAAAAACTCACTACACAGAAAGCCGCCCACCCTCCTTCCCCAATCCTTGTTACCAAACAACCACACTTTCCTGTTTCTTGATTCCTACAGAAGTTGAAGAAATGAGCACTCCAAGCACCATTCGACTTCAAGTTTCTTTTCTGCCTCTGATGCCTCTTTAGGATTGCAATCGCTAGCATAGGCAAAGTAAGGAGTTGTACTATCAGAGAATGTCTGGCAGCTCAATATGTTCGACAATTTAACAAAACTTCTACATACTAAATGACAGGCAAAAGTATGCTGAATTAAATGCTTCCACACAGGAACTAAATGCCTTTCTTGTGTGAATATCACTAATTTCACTGGAAGCAAAACCCATTGTTTTTTTTCGTGGATTATTTTTGTGAAGTGAAATGGAAATTCAATTTTTCATAAATCGTTTTGCTCATCACTATGCAGGAGGAAGAGTCTCATACTTGATGAATGCGACAGTGTGTGTGCCACCAAGTGGAGTCCAAGTGGAAGTTTTCTTATTTGTTCCCTATTTAGTCCCAGTGCTTAATTCAAGTCCTTTGGAGTGCCTTTTTAGTAGTTCAGCTTGACATAGCTATACTTCTAGATGTCACTGCAGCCTATTTCCATGTACACTTTAGACATAAATCTTTTATTCATCCAAATTCATAGATACAGTAGATATGATCAGAGGTTTCACTGAAGAAAAAAAGTAGTACCTTAATCCAGGCCTCCATCTCATCCTGTGACCTGAAGAGATAGGAAAAGCTTGTCTTACAATCAGAAATGCTGCCATTGTCTAAATATTAAACTCAGTGCTAAGACATTTCCATCAATTCTACTACCATCACCAAGTGTATGTAGTGTGCTAATTAAGTCGGGGCCTCATCTATTTGGCAGCACAAACTAAACAGCTCAAGAACTCTTACAGCTCTGGTAATAGTGGCGTACTACCATGGTGAACCACTGCACACTCAACACTATACAACCCACGCCTAACCTGATAGTGTGGTCAGTTTGGATGAAATTGCTTGGAAGCAGCCATGTTGAGAAAGAATATAGATTTGGTGGCATGGTCACATGGGAGTACTGCACTATTTGAACCTACCAGGAAGTGACACTACCAGACAGCACCAGCGAGACGGGGTCTAAGGTCTGAGTGGTTTAAATGGAGTACAGGAGCTGGGTGAAGAAAGAACTTCTAAAAAAAAGTTAGGAAGAGGTATTTGGATTTTCATTAGGGAGTATAAAGGTAGACTTTGTTTGGGTTCATTTCTCCTCCGAGTCCCTATGTATGTTTAATATGTATTTTTACGATATAATCGGCTTTTGTAATGATCGAATATAGGGGGCCATGCTGTAAGTGATCCTATGAAAGTGGACTTAAAGTGTGCATGCAGGGGTCAAAATGAGAAACAGAATTACAAGAATGCTGTTGAAGCAGGATGAAGCTCTTAGGGGATCATGAAGTAAGAGGAGGTAGGATACCCAGTCAGTGCTTTTACAAGAGTCACCAAAACAAATGTCTAGATGCTTACCGCAGAACTAATTCCACGCAGTGTGATTGATGCTTACCTGGCTTGCAGTTCCAGAGTTCGCAGTTTTCCAGAGACAAGGAATGAATGGGGAAACTGTGCATCCTTCAGCTCTTTGACCTGAAGAGAACGGTATCAAAAATAAAAGAGAAACAATTAGCAGAGTGTTCCTCAGTCAAGTTCCTCTCCAAACCTTCCTGATGTAATTGTGTGCCAATTGTATTCTCGCCCTGCAACCTGGAAAGTGGCATCTTGTAGTTAAGGAAGCTTTCATTTTGGCCTTTCTTCTGTAATATTTCGACTTTTTTTGTTGGGGTGTCTTTTTCTTTCCAAGCTTTGTATCCCTTTCTTTGAGGTCCACAGGAAATTACATGTAATCTTGGCATGGCTGGTAACAAGGCAGGAACCCATCCTGAATGGGCAAGGAACATTCATTCAATACCACCCTAAACTGTAGAGATCTAGGATGAAAGGAGAAACCAGAGAGCACCAGGAGAAAGCCCACACAGATATGGGGAGAGCATGCAAACTCCTCACAATCAGCACTCATTTGAACCCAGGTTATTGGACTGGTAAGGCAACAGTGCTAATATCCTCATTTATTTACTCAGTTATTCTGTTGTTTTACCTGGTTCTTAAACATTTCCAAAAAAAAATTCAGCCAATAACACCACAGCCCACTTTTAGAAAATTATGCTTATGGAAGCCACAGTTAGAAAGAGAAAGAAAGAATATGGGAAGCATTATAGAAGGCAGCAGACTTCCAGGCATAGTTGATACTTCATGCAGCTTGGTACATCACCTGCATTCCATCCATGTCCAGCCGAGTACGGACGATAAATCTGGGTCCCGCCAGACTGAATTTTGGCACACAGTACAGCAGCATGTTGTTAAACTGGCAAAACACAATTGGTAGAGAAATCAGAGATAGCCTGTACAACACTCAATCGTGGTTATTTCATACAGCGCCTTTTAAGCCATGCTTTGCACAATAACATGAAGGAATACTGTGGAATATAGCCAAGGAAAAACAAAACAAAAACTAGTTCAGGTGATTGGAAAGATACTGGGAATTTCCTGTAAAATGACATGCATGAGTAAGCAACCATTCACCATTGAAGTAACTTAATCCTAACTGAGGTGATGAAGCCTGACTTGGCCGCATCATCCACAAGTCAGGTGTACCAGTCTAGCGCATTCACACTCACGTGGGACTGGTTTAGCATCACCAGTTATTCTAACAGATTCCTCTTTGGGATAAAGGAGAAAAAAAAACTTGCAAATATGCAGGGACGTGAAAATTCCAGAGTGCTTTAATGTGTTAGAAACCTGTCAGAGATGAGAAACAAAGGCAATTGCAGCTCAATTTGGATGTTTCCAGTAATGTGTGACATACACTTAATGTTTTTACAGAAGTGTCTCAGACTGAAAACAAGTGGAGAATGAGATAGCAGATGTCATTAACATGAATGACCAATTTCTGAGTACTGATCAAGCCCTCCACCCCCTTATTGCTGCCCACTTCATGTTGACTCACCAAGAAGAGGTGTCTCTCTTTGCAGGAGCTGCTGCTACGAAAGGAGATTTTCATGACGGCTCCTTCTTTAAGAAGTTTGTTGGAGGGATCCACCATCTCCTCATCCATACCCAGCATCTCATAGACCTCCCATAACTTCTCCAGCTGCTCCTAACAAGCACAGTGCATTTCAGGCATGAGATCTTGGCTTTCCTGTTGTGTGGCCCTCACATTGCCTCAGTGCACACATTGCAGTTATTAGAGTGAAACCTGCAGGGGTCTGTGGCATTCACAGATAATTCATATCAGCTCATCACAGGTTTCCAGGCATCTGCTTTAATTCTCTCACTTCTTCTTTCAAGCACATACCCCACCCCATCTCCATAATACATGAAAGCAGAACTGATCAGAGCTTCAAAATGTGCTGGCTGGTGCTGGTATATGGAGGCACTTGTCTGGAAATAATGTTGAACGCCAATGCTTGTAAAAGAGCATGGCTTGCTTTTCAAGGCAGTACTTACCATGTCATCAATGGCAGCATTACAATGTTTTGCCGCCTCAGAAATGATAGTCAGAGACCCTGCAAAGAAGAATCATAAGTCAGTATGGTACGATCCATCTTTAATAAGTGGCACTTAGTGAACTCTCAACCTGAAGGGAGAGGAACAAAATGAAAAGAATAAATCCATAATGGGCATCCAAATGTAAATTAGTTACATAGATTCTGTGAGGTTAAAAGTCTTAAGGAAGAAATGTCTTATTTCTGTGCAAAATGTCTTCAAGCCTTCTGGTTTATAATATAACCTAACTTAACAATCATTCATAATGCATTTCAGAATTGCAGTGAGACAAGGGTTACTCTGTCAGTATCATGTGCATCTGGGAATCAACTGCAAGTACAGTGCCAGTCCATGGCTAGTCTCGCTGAAGCCAGATGTGTAATAAATAGCCCTGAGGCCACCATGTGTAAATGTTTCTTAAAACGGTGTGTGAACGATTACATAACTCACTGAGTGTCACATTTGTAAATCAATCCAATGATGGTGGCTCTCAAAGTAGAGGCAGTGATTCTGAACTGTGAAGATCTGAGGTGCTCTCGCTAACCTGTTCCGACAGACAACAAGCTTCGGTTTACAATGAGGTGTCTACAGTCGAAATGTCTCCTAAAAAAAACCTTTCTGGAGATATAAATGTGTCACGTGTACTGAGAGTTCACTGCCTGTTTAAAAAATAAGCATAACTCGATTCAGGGGAATAATCTTTCAGTAGCATCAGATTATGCATTGACATTCGATGACCTCAATGGACATGCATGATATGTTGTCACAGGTGCTGTGAGTTCTCTCTGCTGTTCAGCATTACAACAATAGTGTAGGAATTGATGTAAGCTGGTAAGAATTGGCAGCTATATTCAAGAAAATATCTGAAAAATATTTATTTGACGTAAATGATGTGTCACATTCCATCAAGAGGACTGCCATTAAAAGAGCTGATAACAAACAGCCACAGGAGATGCAGATTTCAGTACTCAAAACACCCGAATGAACAAATCCGCAAAAATGACACCAGTAAAGAACTGACAAGGCTGCACAGCACTCACCTTCTGACTGCACCTTTAACTAAAGTAAGTTAACATGACAGTCTAATTGGAAATTCAAAGATGCCATGTCAGAATAGCTGCAGCGTTTTAACACATAGTAGGTAAATAGCCGACAATGCTTATCTAACTTCTATTACCTGCTGTTATGTCATAGGGTAATGCAAAAAAAAAAAAACAAAACATGTCATAGCAGACAGAAGCCCTTCTCAGAATTGGAGCCAAGTAGCTGCAATGGTCTACGTGTCTGTCTTCACTGTCGCAGCATTCATAACAATATGCAAATTAATTATTAAGCTTCAGACACCTTGTGTTACTGAGGTCCTGAATGAGCTTTTTATTTTTTCAGCGACAAATTTTTGGTACAGTTTCTTTTGCTCTCTCTCTGAAACCCCGGCGGTAGTTTAAAACGCATAGACTGGAGCAATTGGAGGCAGGTGCTTTCGAAAAAAGTCCTGTGTGTGTAGTCTTTGCAGTTCAGGACTTCACCGCTATTCACTACACACTTTTTAGCCGGTTGTACCAGATGTGTATTCTCACCATTCTCGCGGTGGTGTGCTGAGGAGGCAGCATAAAGAAGGATGCCTCACGTCTGGACAAACTGGTGAGAAAGGCAGGCTCTATTGTAGGCACAGAGCTGGACAGTTTGACATCTGTGGCAGAGCGATGGGCACTGAGCTGGCTCCTGTCAATCATGGAGAATCCACTGCATCCACTGAACAGGATCATCTCCAGACAGAGGAGCAGCTTCAGCGACAGACTGTTGTCACCGTCCTGCTTCACTGACAGACTGAGGAGATCGTTCCTCCCCCACACTATGCAACTCTTTAATTCCACCCAGGGAGGTGAACGTTAACTTTATACAAACTTATTGTCTGTTATACCTGCACTCTTTAATTTAATATTGTTTTTATCAGTATGCTGCTGCTGGAGTATGTGAATTTCTCCTTGGGATTAATAAAGTTATCTATCTATCTATCTATCTATCTATCTATCTATCTATCTATCTATCTATCTATCTATCTATCTATCTATCTATCTATCTATCTATATATCTATTGTGGAAAGCAGCTCAGACACAGACAGGCTAACATCATTTTTAGTCCAATGTTTATTTATACTACTAATAAAGTGCACAACCCAGTGCTGCAGCACCAATCACCCCAATAGTCCAGGCCTCTGTCCACAATGCCTTTCCTCTCTTCAGGCCGCCTACTTCTCTCTCTCTCTATCCAGACCTCTTCCACCCGACTCCAGCCCTGAATGAAGGGAGACGGCCCCTTTTATACAAGCCAGTATGGGCTCCAGGTGCTTCCCGACACTCCTCTGCGGACACTCCCCTGTGTGGCGGAAGTGCCGGCTGCGCACCCAGAAGCCCTCCGGGTGTCCCCAATCTTCTTCCCTCCAGCACTTCCTGGTGTGGCATATGTGCTGAGGTCCAGGGCTCTTCAGGCACCAGGGTCCCCCCTGGCGGTCCCCAGCGCAACCATGGTGGTCGCCCCCTCGTGGTCTGGAGGAGGCGCAAGCCCTCCTCCGGTCCTCCTGGGCATCCCGGCTGGGTACCACCCCCAGCCGTCTGCCACACTATCTATCTGTCTATCTCTCTCTCTATCATTTGAGAATCACGTCTGACCGCACGAGACTAGTCCCTGGCAGTGCTCACACACCAACACTGACACTCATGGGACAAAATGAAAATCTCCTATTACTACTAATATGGCATTTGTAGGAGTTGGTGTACATAAAAGAATAAAACTGACATGGGCAGCATTTCAAAACAGCACATACAGAATGACATGACCTGCATTTTAATTCAGGACTCTGGAACAGTGCTGCAGCAGCACTTACCACTGGACCACCATCTTTCAGCTCATGCTTTCCTCAACAATGCCTATGCAGGTACTTTGCTAGAGGGAATATCTGAACTGCCTGAACCAAGAGCAGTCTGTTGTTTATCTGGGCAGGTGGTCTGTCTTGGGTTTGTCCAGATGACTGTCACTTTAAAGAATGACAACCTCAGGTCATTCTCTGCAACCCCCTGAGAACTAACATATGCATCCCTGGCTTCTCCTGAGATTTGAGGAAGTTGCATAATGGCCAATCAGCCAATTAATAAGATACGGCAGATTCAGAAAATATTCAGAATTCTTTCTGCACATTTTATTTTGTTGTTGATTTAATTTTAAATTGATATATTTACCATTTTGCCCATCAGTCTACACTGAACCCAATATGACAAAGTGAAAACGTTTTCAGAAAGGTTTGCAAATTTAATAAAAATCAAAAACTTACATCTCACATTTATATTAGTATTCAGTAAGTCAGTACTTTGTAGAAGCCCTTTTAGCAGCAAATACAGCTTCAGGTCTTCTTGGGTACAAGTTTGCATACCTGGATTTGGACAGTTTATCCCATTCTTCCCAGCAGATCTTCTCAAGCTCTGTTAGATTAGGTGGGAAGCTTCTGTAAACAGCCATCTTCGGTTTTCTCCATGGGGTTTACGTCTGGGCTTTGTCCTGAAAGCCACTCCAGCACTGTCTTGGGCTGTATGTTTTGGGTCACTGTCATGCTGAAAAGTGAACCGTTGCCCCAGTGTAAGGTCGCATGCACACTGTAGCAGGTTTTCTTCAAGGATTTCTTATGTTTTCTTGCATTTATCCTTCCTTCAGTTCTGACCAGTCTCCCTGTTCCTGGCACTGAAAGGCTCGCACATGGCATGATGCTGCCATCACCATGCTTCAGCGTAGGATTGGCATTAGGCAGGTGATGAGTAGTGTTTGGTCTTTGCCGGACATAGTGCTTGAAGTTCTGCCCAAATTATTTTCTCATCAGACCAGAGAATCTTTTTCCTTGAGTTCTCAGAGTCCTTTAAACTGTCATGTGCGCTTTACTGAAGTCACTCTACGATAAACGCCTCATTGATGGAGTGCTGCTGTGCTGCTCATTCTTCTGACAGATTCTGCCATTTTTGCAGAGGACTTCTAAAGCTCATTTAGAGTGACCTTTGGGTTTTTGGTCACTACCCTGACTAAGTCCCTTCTTCCCCAGTTACTCAGTTTGGCTTAACAAAAAACTCTAAAGTTTTGAAGCCACTGTGCTTCTGGGAACACTCCAATCCTTAGAAATGGACTTATACCCTTTCCCTGATCTATGGTTCACCATAGCTTGATTGAGGAGGAGTACACTGAGTTCCTTGGACTTCATGGTTTGGTTTTTATTCTGACTTGCAATGTGAATTGTGGGACTTTATTTACATAGGTGTGTGCTTTTCTAAATTAAGTCCTATCAATTCATTTTACCACTGGTGAGCTCCAATCAAGTTCTACATGCATCACAAAGATACCTAAAGCCTGACCACAATCTGGACTGCCACAGCAAAGGGTCTAAATACTAATATGAATTGAAGATTTCAGAGTTGGATTTTGAAGAAAGTTGCAAACATAAGTTATCACTTTATTATTATGGGTTATTGTGTGTAGATTGATAGGCAAGAATGGCACATTTATCCATTTAAAATTAAATCTACAACACGATAAAGTGCGCAGAAAGTGAAGGGGCCTGATTAGTTTTTGAATCCACTGTACATATTCATCAGCTTTTATTTATGCAATCCATCTGCACAAGAATAGCGCAAGTCTTAGTAGCATATTGAACATTTTCACAATAATTATGGCAGTTAAAATGTAAACAAGTGGAAATTAAAAAGCAGCCTGCTGTACTTCAGAAGACAGCTGCACCTCTGGTGTTTATCTCAGAACCGGACACGCTTTTGTGCATTTGCTTGACTTTCAATACAAAAACAGAGCATATTTTATTATATTTTGTGACCTTATTCAGGGATTTAAAAATAGACTATTTTTTTTTGTGTTTAAAACATATATTATAACAGCAAAATGATAAAACTAAAGTGATAAGATAATGTTCTTGGATGTTCTGCATGTGCCACTCACTAAAAGACTAAAGAGACTGGAAGGTTTAATGTGCAGTTTATAATACAGGAGCTCCATTTATGGGCCTACTTTTGGTGGTGGTGGGACTTCCAGCACCAGGACAGGCTGCATGATGCCTGATATTTGGAAGATGCATAGAGGTGTCAATAAGGTACTTGGACTTGAATATTGGGAATAATATCAAAGAACCCCTTAAAATAATTTATAACCACAAAGGGACACCAGAGAACCCCAAACCCCAGGCACTATAATGCCCAGACACACCTCCAACTCAAATGAAAGGTTTTATTGAGCTCCAGTGCCTTCTTCACAGGAATAATAACAATATAAAGCACCAAGCACAATCCTCCTTCCTCCTTCAAGAGTGTAGCCCACTGCCTCCCAACTCTGAGGCAGAAGGCTTTATTTTAATGTCAGCCCAGGAACTGCTTCCGGCCTCCTGTCTAAGTCATTTTATAATACTTTCAGGTGAAGTGCAAACCAGGGCTTTCCTCCCCTGGCAGCATCCTCTGGCGGTCCCCAAAGACCCCGACAGGTATGTATTAACCATGCAGCTCTGCAGTTGTCCTAATTTGGTTTAGCCCCAAGGAACACTGGCACCTGCTGTGTGGGGGAATGACCTGCTCCTGGGGATTCCACCCTACCAGTCCTTCCATTATGGCCTCCTGGCCCGGTATGAAACCTTCAGCCAGGAGGCCTGCCCATCCTCCTGAGCACACACAACTTGTTAACTGGGAAGCAGGCATATATCATAAATAATAATAATAATAATAATTTATTACATTTATATAGCGCTTTTCAAGGCACTCAAAGCGCTTTACATACAAGGGGGGGGATCTCCTCAACCACCACCAGTGTGCAGCATCCACCTGGATGATGCGACGGCAGCCATAGTGCGCCAGAACGCCCACCACACACCAGCTTACTGGTGGAGAGGAGACAGAGTGATGAAGCCAATCAGTGTATGGGGATGATTAGGAGGCCATGACGGTCAGAGGCCAATGGGCAAATCTGGCCAGGATGCCGGGGTAACACCCCTACTCTTTCCGAAAGACATCCTGGGATTTTTAATGACCACAGAGAGTCAGGACCTCGGTTTAACGTCTCATCCGAAAGACGGTGCTTTTTTTCAGTATAGCGTCCCCATCACTATACTGGGGCATTAGGACCCACACAGACCACAGGGTGAGCACCCCCTGCTGGCCTCACTAACACCTCTTCCAGCAGCAACCTAGTTTTTCCCAGAAGGTCTCCCATTCAGGTACTGACCAGGCTCAACCCTGCTTAGCTTCCGTGGGCAACCAGTCTAGGGCTACAGGGTGATATGGCTGCTGGATAAATGTAAATAAATGTAAAATCCATTTAGTTGATGCTAAACTTATTACAAACTAGGCTGACCCGCCTTTTAAGGCGACCGACTTTTAAGTTGACCACTTCTTAAGGCAGTTCAATATGTAGATCAATTTGATATTTTATACAAACTCATTAATTTGGTTATATTGTATTTGAGCGGTATTACTTTAATACTCGTAGTTTCTGTTATTTTTGTGATGAAATGTAAACTTTTTTCTATATTGAGGTCGCCCTTTTGAACCCCCCTGATATTTACTACACAGTGAGGCATTTGTACTCCATCAACATTAATTATTTCCAGAGACATAATTTTGTCTATTTTTCCAGCGCATCGCACACAAAAGCAAGGGAACGATGGGAGCACCAGAACTCTGCTCACATCATGTCGCTTCGTACCGCAAGCTGGTAGTAATAAGTCTGTGATAAGCGGAATACCGCTTTCCACTCACAGGACGGAAGGACAATCCCGACCGCTTTTATATTTAGTAAGAAAGAAGAAGAAGATATCGCACAGTCTGGAGAAGAAAATCATCTTTTACCTGGAAAAATGAAACTACAAATCCCATCGTGCATTGCAAAATGGACGGGGCGTGTGTTAAACTCCGCGCCTGCGTAGCACTCACGGGACGGAAGGACAATCCCGACCGCTTTTATATAGAATTACAAATAAGACAAATGAATTGAAGTTATATGAAACAATAAATGTGATAATACAACTGTCGAAAGACAGGCAAAACTGAACACAAGAGAGAATTTAAATGTGAGTTTACATCAAATGTGACATAATTTACACCCTAATATAGATATCAAGGTTCAAAATGAAAGATGTACCCATAGAGGCATGAAAATGGGAGTCTGATATATACCTGTTCACTCAGTATCCATGTACCACTTTATGTCAATATCAGAAAAGAGGCTTACAAGGGGTTATTATAGTAATTAGAATATTAATTATTTAAATATTCACTAGAAAAACCCTGAAAATAGTGGAACACTGGAACAGGAGTACATGCATGTGATACAATGGTTGTTTATTAATGCAGAATATCAAGACTCCAGTAATAGAAGTATAGAATTATATCTGCGGTGGGCTGGCGCCCTGCCAGGGTTTGTTTCCTGCCTTGTGCCCTGTGTTGGCTGGGATTGGCTCCAGCAGACACCTGTGACCCTGTAGTTAGGATATTGCAGGTTGGAAAACGGATGGATGGATATAATTATATTTAAACAAAGATTGTCAGGCTCTTCTGGTCCAAACTTTCCTTATGGTTTACGTTCTTTGCTAGAAGAAGCAAGGGCCCACACATTTCCATTGCAGACCTAACTAACTGAGGAGTGGTTTAAAAAACTTTTTTTTTTTTTAATGAAAGGTACCAGTCTTTGTACCCCTTTCATATGCCAGTAGTGCGATTATAGGTGCTGTTTACAAGGTGATTTTCCAAATGAAGAGAGGAGGAACAAGCAAAATGATAAAAATAGATAAAGACATGAAAAGATTTGTAGCAATAATCAATTAAAACACCTCAATGCCTGTCTGACACTGTACTCTACCATCAAACCCAGTTAGGGCCAGAGCAGAATCTTTATAAATAAAAAAAGATTTATTTTGCAAAATGCCCTGTAACTAAAAGCCAGCTTCAGAGATCACAAAAGACAAAAAGGAGTTGCCAAAAACACACAGCACTCCAGGTGAATAAAGTTAGGTTAAATCACCCATAAACCACCAAAAGTAAACTCGGCACTTCCCAGGCACATTCAAAATGAACCATCAGGGACTGTGGGAGACCCTTTGGATTTATTAGGCAGTTCCAGGAGGTGATTGGCAGGTGGCCCCTCCTCTTGGGGGGAACACCCACTAAACACATGGAACATAACAGTCAACTTACATAGATAAACAAAATCAAAAACAAAGAATAATGTACATAACCAACATAAGTAACAACAACATAATCAACATAACTCAAAGAATTAAAAATGAGCATAAGACATGCATTTGAACCCCAGACAGGGAAGGAAGCCAGGCTGAGACATGACACTCAAAAGACTGTTTTCCAAGAGCTGGATACTTACTTTCTGCATCTGGTCGATCGACAGAGCCAGCAGGCAGTTTACTGAGATAATCCTTGAGCAGCATCTCATATCGCGGAATCCTCTGCACAGGTTCCAGCATGTGGTGCTGCAAAGACAGATTTCCGCAAATGCCCCGCTTCTAGACAGAAAATGCACAAGAATGTCCAAGTCACGAGAGCCAACAAAAAATTCTTTATTTCATATATGGTGTCTTTAAGGGGGAACTTCATCCTAAAAAACACCTAAAATGAACTCCGTAACAAGCATCCCAGAAATTAAACTGTTACAATGACAACATCACACAGTGAAGCAGGGTTGCCTGATTCTGATGCCTTAAACTTCAGAGGTGCATTAGAGTAGTTCTGGGTTACACCGATCCACAGAGAAGGGTAAAGAAAGTTTGCACAAATGTCAAACAGTGCAATAGTAGCAGGGAATTCCAATGGTCCCTAAAGACAGATGTAACACTTCTAGAAGGGCACAGACAGCAGATAACAAAACTTGATGTCCTCACCTGTATGCCCAAGATGACTTCCTCAAACTGGGAAGACTTCTCCATCCAAATATTTATCAGGTCCATGGCTTTGTCAAACCCTCTGACATATAATCCATACATTTTAAGGAAAGGGGCCAGCTTCTGCAGGATGTCTCCTATGCGTGGGTTTGTTGCCCTGGATTCAAGACACAGATACTTCATAAGACAAATCTAAAATGCTAGGTCTATCTCCAGCTCTTGAAAATGACTCTGGGGGCAGTTTCTTCTGAAAGCACCAGGATTGTACCTCTGAAGATGTGTGTTATTTCTTGAGGGGTTTACTACTGCTCTCTTGATTTCCATCTGTGTAAGTTTACTTCTCTCACTCTAAGAAAAGAAAGACAAGCCAAACTCTACAGCCCCTTTCACCGATATATAGAGAGATATTCCCATGTTGACCAGTAATGTTAGATTGCTGTTTTCATCTTATTTACTATGTTGCAAAATACACTTGATCTGCAAAGACACTTTGAGGCCTACTCGATAATCTGAATGGCAAAATGAAAAACTGTTGAATACTAATCTTTACTGATCCCCAAAGATAAAAGAAATTCAGCTTCAGCCACATAAATGCTGGGTCTCGCCTCAACTAACCTCACCTCATGGCTGCCCAGGTGCACAGAAGCATTATCCTCCTTGGCTTAGATGGGCAAAATCTTATTTCAGAATTCAATCAATATCCAGACAGTTTCAAATTACTATCTATACAAAACAGGAAAACGTCCAAAACATAATCAAGCTAGTTGCCTGGGTTTCTTATGATTGCTTGATTTAGTTAAAGTCAGTGTGCCTTACTTTGCAGCGAAACAAGCAAGTATTAGTTTGCATACAGTTTCACAAAACTGATGTTGAAATTAATTTTTCCAATTACAAAAAAGTTTTTATTTTTGAGGTTTTAAGGTGTTCAGAACTCCTTAGGTTTTTTAACGGCTGTGCTAACCAACTTTGTGGTGTCCTCTGTGATCTGTTCAGTCTTTCCCTAAGCCTTCAGAAAGTGTTGCTTCTGTGGAAAACATCCTGCATTTTTCCTGTTCCAAAGAAGGCAGGCACTGTTCACCTAATAACTACAGACCACATCTCACATCATGAAGACCATTGAGAGGCTGGTCCTGGACTATATGAGTCTTCATGTGGTAAACCCCCTGGACCCACCACTGTTTGCCTATCAGATAAAGACTGGAGTGGAGGATGCAACCATCTATCTGCTCCACAAGGCTTATTCTTGCCTGGTTAAAGCTGGCAGCACTCTCAGGATTATGATTTTTGATTTCAGAAGCACCTTTAATACCATCCAGCCATCCCTGTTAAGGGATAAACTCAGATATATGTAGGTGGATGAGCTTATGGTGTTCCAAGTGGAGCTTCAAGATTCTTATCTGTCTCCAATGCATCTTTAGGACTGCAAATGCCAAGAATGTCACCATTTCAAGTCAAGTGGCTTTATTGTCATACCATCCATACACACAATTGGAGCATACAATTGCATGAAATAATGTTCCACAAGACCCCAGTGCAACATATATATAAACACAAGACAAGTGCAAGACTGGTAAAGAACCGAACTAAACTATAACTAGGTCAATGAATAGATAGTAATAATTTGAAATAGTAATGAATAATACAATAACTAATAATAAAAACTACAGTAGTAACAAGTTTAACAAATGTACTGAATATGTAAGCTACTAGAAGCAGATCTGAGGGCAGGAGGCAGCACAGACTTTAGAATCCAGACAGCCACACCAAGAAGCTGTTGCAGAACTGGTTCAAATGCTACAGTGCCTTCTGCCAGATGGAATGGGACAAAGAGAACATAGAAGGGGTGGCAGCTGTCCTTCACAATGCTACAGGCTTTCTAGATGCAACACTTCATATAGATGTCTTTAATGGAGGGCAGAGAGGTAATCATAATTGGCAAAGTGGGGATTGCAGTACAAGAACACATCTAGTGTGCTCAATAACAGGCAAATGCATGCAGAATTTGTGGATGTGAACACTTCCAGACAGGATTAAGCACCTTTCTTCATGTGTCAACTGCATGAATTTAGCTGGAAGTGAATACTTTTTGTGAAGTTAAACTTTCAGTTAAATTCACACAAATCATTTTGCACAATATTACTCTGCAGTTTTCTTAGAATTTACTTGTAATGTGCTCAAAGGGGTGGCTACAGTGGCTCAAGTCCCTGCCCCTTTCCCCTTGTTGTCCCATGTGCCCTATTCTCCCATTAGGAATGGGGGCATTTTTCATGGTTTCATTGCAGTGCCTTATTGAAACTACTAATGCTACTGTTTACTGTCACACATGGAAAAAGGTTTAGTCTAAAGCAGGTTCATCATTACACTGAGTCACTTCCAGCAAGTGGAATTCCCATCAAAGATATGAAGCGGCAACTTGCATACAGTATCTACTGTAGACAGATGCCCAGAGACACTCAGTGACCTTTAATACGCTTCTATTGTTCAAGCTTTAAATAATACAACTTCTACTAGCGGGAGGACCCACATGTAATATCAAGCCAATGCAGATGCTCCAAAATGCAGTAGCCCATCTTGTATTCAACTAGCCAAACTCAAAATCTGTTATACTCAAAAGTTGTAGCTCTAAATGATCTTATTAATACACACTCTTTCAGAAACATTTTGAAGCATTCACAATCTTGGACGTTGACAGGTTCTTCATACTGGCGTCCCTAGTGATGCCACAGATTGAGACCTCCGGGATTACTTTCCCTAACAATGAGTTGCCACATCAAAGCAAAGACACCACAAAATGGTGGCACTCCTTAAAAAACAAAATGGCATCTTAAAATAAAAACAAAAACAAAAATAATCCTCAAAAAAATAAAGATGATCCTTATATTTCAAATACATAATAAAAATGATCAGATGTTAAAGAAAAATAATTTAAAATTTTCAAAATGAATCATAAGAAGGAGTAAACGGTGAATAATGAGCACCTAAATTCAATCAGAGTGAATCTATAAACACTTCTAGTTTCAATAACAATGTGTATTTGTGAATGAAAAAGTCCATGTTTCGATGTATATGTCCTTTTCTTTTCTACTACAAGAAAGGCAGAAGCAATCTATAGAATTTGAATGATTTTATTTTACTTTGTTGGTAAACCATCACTGCACGACTGGCACAGTCTTCCATGGTTCACACCTGCTTTGTATCCCCAGACATCCTTGACTCCCGACAGACTCCAGACTTCATGACCCTGACCTAGTTTAAAGTGAATGGGTGTGTGACTGAACCTAGTAAAAAGACTAATCTGTTGCCTCCATTTTCCTTACCATTCATCCATTCGTTTCTGTAAGTCTGGAAGGAAGAACTGGCTATGAAACTGGTAGATGGTGGAGATATTGGAGAAGATCTGCTTGACAACATCTTCTGGAAAGGAGCCGCCTGAGCGGGCCTCTGCTAGTAGCTCAGCATAAAACACCTGCAAGAGAGAATGTTAATGGGACATGGGGTAGGACCAAGACCCCTAGTATCAGCTAATACTGAGGGCCATAACTGGTATAGAAATCTAACTGTATGTATAATGGCTTTCTCAGTAACCCCTATTACAGCATTTTACTAATTTCTCTCTATTATAAAAAAAAATCTTGGGGAGGGAGACTTTGGGAGACAAGATGTGATCTTCTCAGAAGACAAGTCCCGTGAGAAACACTTTAACTTGCTCCCAGCTCTTAAAACAATGACAAAGGACAAGCAATACATGAAGCTCGCCAGCAGCTGAAAGCCAACAGATGATCTGATCGCTTCTCCTTCACGTGCGTTCAGCCACCGTAAACTCCCCACCACCCCCTTTACAACGCGAGCAGCAGAGACACGAAGTGGTAAAAGGACAGCTGCTGTACAGGTTTAGTAATGATTAGGCAGCGAGACAAGCAGAGCACGCAGCTCGCCAGCAGCAGAAAGACAGCAGATGATCCCACGGCATCTACTTAGCGTGCGTTCAGCCGCACCCCCTTCACAGTGCGAGCAGCGTTATACGTCCTGCGAGAAAGACATATAACCATGCCCAGGGCTGTAAATAAAGGACAAGTATTGTTTTTACAAAAGTTTTAAAGTAAAAGTGAAAATAATGCATATGTGACAATTCCCATGAAAATAACAATCTCTTTAAATTGTATATCCAGTAAACCAAACCCGGGGGTGGGCGAGCAAAGCGAGCAGCGGGCGGAGTGCCCTAGTCTTCATGAAATTCAAACACATTCTTACCATAAAGCTTGAGCATTCACTCAATATTTGGACAAATTTAAGTTCAGGCTCACATAGTCACAAAGAAAGTATAGATAAATAAACAGTAACATATTGATTAACTTTTTTTTCTTTTGGTCTTAACACAATGTTCTTCTACTTTCTGCAATCAGTTACAATATCCTACCAGACCCAAAATGGCAACTTTCCTTTGAAAATCAAGCAGGGAAATTTTCATTTTGTTATATCAAGCTGCTGCTCATTATTGCCACTGCCCTCATTTCTTTTACACAGAACGTTGACAGAGGCTTCAACCTAAGCCAATCGACTCAGTTTATAGATATGTGTGTAGGTCAGAGACAGAGTCTGTTAAATGGTAGGGACCTAAAGCTGCAGAACTTCAGGAAGTAGCCTTCCTTTAAGATGCCCTTTGTTTTAATACAGCTGTGACAGCAGAAGTGACTCAGACCTGTGGTTTATGAGTGCATTCCTCAGGAATTTACTCAGAAATTTCAATCATTCTGAAAATGCTGAAAATGTTCTGGAAAATCTGAGAAATTAATGGACAGAGCAGGATTGACTGGAAAGGAGATGAGCATTCCTTTCCAATCATTCATACAACCTCTCTACCTCCCACTCAACAAGGTTGTACACTTTTCTAGGATAGCAGAAGTGTGTTGATTATCACTTAACATGCGGATTGTGCCCTTGGGTACATGTTAGTCTCACTCAACCTTGCTTCTCTAGGTATAACAAAGAAGGAGAGTCATAGTCACATCTCCTGAAAGTGGAGGCTACCTCAACATTTCTAAAAAGTGTGCCATTCTCCAAGACGTGGATAGTACAGCATCCTGAACTTGAATCTTAAGTATTCTTTCCTGGGGCTCCACTATCTTGAGGTCATTTGTCAGAGCAATAGGTGAATGCAGCCATTCTAAAAAGCATCTAGTAGGCTGTCCACCTACCAGGATCACCTGAGTAATAGGAGGGTCCCTGGAGTAATGAACTTAAAATGCTATAGCAGGAAGAGAATGGATAAATATTCTGTTACAGTTCAAAGCATTTTGTATAAGTGCTTATTATGAAAGACCTTTATGAAATAAAGATTGATTGGCCATTACCAGCAAACTCCCAAAGCCTGACCTGATTGAGCAAGTGCAGGCGACTGACGTAGGCCTTCTCTGTGTCTAGAAGTTCCTGGGAAATTTTGAACAGTTTTTCTTCATTTGTTTCCTAAGAAAAGAAGCAAAAAAAATGTTTTTCCACATCAGATGGTTCCACAAGGAATTTTCAATATCAAGCATTTCAGGAAGGGCACTACTATAATAATGACAAGTTTGCTATAAAGCATATTTTGTACAATGAATGCAGCTCATAGTGCTGTACACAAAAATGAAAATACCAATTACAGTGATCCCTCGCTATATCGCGCTTCGACTTCCTCAGTTTGTTTGCACAGTTGATTTCATACAAGGGACGCTATTGGCGGATGGCTTAGAAGCTACCCAATCACAGCATGTATTACATATTAAATAAAACCCCTCAATGATATACGATGTGCTTCCCGCGCGGTGCTTGATTGTTTGCTTTTTTCTGTCTCTCTCACTCTCTCTGCCTGACGGAGGTGGTGTGAGCAGAGGGGCTGTTTGCACAGAGGCGGTTTGCCTAGTGGATACGGACGCTCCTCTACAAAATACCGCTTTATCGCGGTACTTCGGTATACTTAAAAGCACAAAAGCACTTATCGATTTTTTGATTGTTTGCTTTACTCTCGCGCTCTCTCTCTCTGACATTCTCTGCTCTTGACATGCATTCTTTGAAGAGGAAGATATGTTTGCATTCTTTTAATTGTGAGAAAGAACTGTCATCTCTGTCTTGTCAAGTTTAAACTTTTGACTAAAGGGTGTTATTTCATGTCTAGAGGGCTCTAATAATGTTAACAGTGTGGGAGAGTTTATAAGGGCTCAAAATATATAAAAATAACCATACAAACATATGGTTTCTACTTCGCAGATTTTCATCTATGGTGGAGGGTTCTGGAACGCAACCCCCGCGATTGAGGAGGGATTACTGTACCTTAAAAATGATACATATATATATATATATATATATATATTAAAATTATATGTGTATATCTAATATATAAAGCTCAAAATCTGTATGTGTGTACATGTCCGATATTCAAATCCACACTGTTGGACCAATCTCTGCCAAAATTTGCACAGCTCCCTTATTTGATCAGGGGAAGACCATAGAGTGTTCCAACAGAAATGTTTGACCCAATATATCAATATTTCAGAATGAATAATGTAGCTATGCTGACCTGGAAAAGAAGTTTATAAGGACAAACTACTGATGCGACACATGAAAAGCACTACTGACTCATGAATGGATGAGTGTAGATGGGGTGTTGTCCTGGACAGAAAAAATGAGATGGCGTCACATTTGGCATATAAAGTAATTTGCCAAAAGGAAAGAGAGGTCGGTACAAGTCAGTTCAGCACAAGAAATACATACTTAGTAAGAACACTTCCAAGGTTGAGTGCGGGTACCACAAGTTACGCCTGTTAGCTTTGGTGAGTTTTTGGTTAGCTTTTTTACTAAAAGTGGAAAAGAAAGTAACGTTGTTATTGCCAATTTCAGGTCCCTGAAGTGTTGTTTAAGAAATGATTTTACACCCAGAAGAAACACACAGTAACATGTCTGATTATCCAGTCTTGCTGCTCAGGCCGCCCCCTTCACAAGCTGCTGGAACCTCCAATAAATATACTCCTATATAACCTCTGTGGAAGGCAGCCCGGACACAGACAGGCGGACACCGCTGGTTTGCACCCAAACACACGTTTATTTACAGTTTCCATATTTACATGTACACACAACCCAATACTCTGTACCAAATCACCCTTCAAGTCCAGGCCCTCAACAATGCCTCTCTCTCTTCTGGCCACCTCCACTCCTCTCCTCCAGGCTTTGTCCTTCTTCCACCCGATTCCAGCTCCCGAATGAAGGGAGACGTTCTTTTTTATCTTCATGTGCTCCAGGTGCCTCCAAATGAACATCTGCTGGCACTCCCTGGTGTGGTGGAAGTGCTTGCTGTGCACCCGGAAGCACTCCGGGTGTCCCTGGTCTTCGTCCCCCCAGCACTTCCAGGTGTGGCAGAAGTGCTGAGGACCAGGGCTCTCTCCAGGCATTCCGGGCGCCCCCTGGTGGTGACCATGGGCCCCTATTGGGTTGAGCTTCCACGCTCCTTTCCCGTGGTCCCCATAGCCACCAGGGCGGTTGCCCCCTCTTGGTCCAGAGGAGGCGTAATCCCTCCTTCGGTCCTTCCGGGTGTCCTGGCTGGGTACCACCGCCAGCCACTCACCACACCTCCTATATATATACTGAGGGCAGCACAGAAGCTCAGTGGTAGCACTGCTGCCTTGCAGTTAGGAGACTGGGGCTCATGACCTGGGTGTTCTTGACATGAATTTTGCATGTTCATCCTGTGTTCTCCTCACCTCAGGATGTAAAAACATATATGAAAAAATTAAGTATAACTTGCTAAACCCATTACCTTGTATATATTTGCGTATAAGTCAGGGTCTTGAAACCCAAAAGATTGATCATAAAATCAGATCTCAACTTATACGGCCGTTCAAAAATACAACACATTTTTTTTATATCTTCCTCCAATCTCACACCAGTTTCTCAGATACATCAAATTTTGTTGCAGCAGCACAGTTACCAATTTCTTTCACCACATCAAGTACTTTTAATATAAAACCAGATTCTGCATAGTTTGTGTATTACCGCGTAGTCATGTAGGCACAATACATAGAAAAAAATGGCAGTGTGCTAAATGGTTACTCTCTCAGGTGGGCGTTAGCATATCATAATCTCTTGGACCAATACTGTGAGTATTCCGCATTTGACTTATATGACCGACATTATAAAATACTGGAAATTATACGGTAAAATCAAGCCCTGATTTATCCACGGGAGAACTTAAACGCGGGTATATACAGTATTTATCTTACAAATGATGATTTGAAACAGTCACTAATTTATTATTTTTTATAGCTGCAGTCAGGTAACAGAGGAGAGGACAACAAAACATTCAGGAAGACGAATTCTGAAGAAAGTTAACCTTTGTGGGACCATAGCATTCATTCTTTTAGGAATTCAAAGATTTGTCAAAGGGTGAAATGGCTGTCACGGTATTTAACAATTAGATTTTCCGTGTTGTACTGTTGCAAAAATGTGCAAATTATATTTATTGGAAATGTGAATTATTTTCTCTTATTCTGTTTTATTTTGCTCAAAGCACTTTGAGCTACTGTTTGTATGAAAATGTGCTATATAAATAAATGTTGTTGTTGTTGCTCAGTGTTCTAAATCCACCCTTATTGGAGCCGGAGGCACATTACATGAATTCTAGTCAGAAGGGCAACATACTTGACCACTGTAGTTGCTGATCTCTCCTCCTAAGGATGTCAAATTACAAATTTGGATTCACAAAACTTGACAAACTACACGACTCAGTGACTGTTAGGCTGGCATGTTAGCAATGAGTACTTTATGGTGGTGACCAGCAAAAAAGATGTAGTAAAAAAAATAAAAGTTCAAAATGGGGGATTCATCAACAGTGTAACTAAAGCCTAAACAAGCGACAAAAAACCAAGAAGACAAATAGTAAGCACAAGTTTTGAAATTGTCAAAGATGGTGTTTGAAGGCTTTTGTTATTCACAAATTCAGCTGAGAAAGTTCTTTTAAGGCTGACTTTTTTTTTTTTATTCATTTTATTTTCAAGAAAGTAACATACTGTATAATCAAACTGACACAATTTGCAGAACATATACAACAAATTTTCTTAAAATCAATCTGGGAAGAACGCCAGAGAAAGTTAAATAAGCAGCGAAAAAAAAAACACAAACATTCATCCCTATCCAAAAGAAAGAAAAAGAGAGGAGAGGCAAAAACAGAAAAAAACATCCTTTCCCCCTTAAAATGCTCAATCAAATTTTTTACTAATTAAGTCTTGCCATGTTTTAAAACAAATTAGATATATCCTCTAAGCAAGAATTTAGTGTTTTTAAAAATTTAAAATAAAATACCCACTGATTTATAAATAAGGGTTTCGATTTTTCCAGTTAAGCAAGATAAGTCTACGCGCTAATAGTGTGGTATAAGCTGTTACAATCAATTTGTCCGTATTCACTTTAAGCCCATCTGGGAGAACACCAGCTACAGCTGTTAATGGAAAAGGAGTGATGGTGGCACCAAGGCTGTCTGATAAATATTTACAGATTTTAATCTGACATGATATTAGTTTAGCGCATTCCCAAAACAAATAGCCTAGTAATGCTGCAGCTAGATTCCAACACTTATGAGTAGAATCTTGCTTTGTGTATATTTTGGACAATTTTAAACAATATAATTGTGATCCAAGAAAGATTTAAAGTAGAATTTGTGAGTGTCTGGTGCATATAGAGCTAGAGTGAATTCTATGTATGACTGACTTCCTCTCCTTTTCTGAGATTTTGACATAATGTCTGAATCTTCAAAACCGACAACTATTGTCTCTGTAAGAACAATTTGTGAGAAATCTGGAACACTGGGTAGGTTTCTTATAACAAAAATTGTAATTTGAAAATAGTGGAAAAATTGTGTTGCTGGAATGTTAAATTTTAAGTATAATTATTTATAAGAAGCAAATTCGCTACCACTATACAGTTATCTAAGTGTCTTAATCCCAAGCATTTTCCATAGGTTAAATACAGAGTGGTTTGAGAATGTTGAAAAATGGGATTAGCATATAGAGGAGTAATAGATTGATGAAAGTATATTGATATAAAGTATAAAATATATATGAAAGTATATTGATGAAAGTTAGTATTTACTGGGCCAGAAAGCAGACCATATCAAGAGGATATAGAGTATGATATGATTTACAATAGTAAACAATTCATTAATTTGTGCTAATTTCCAGGTCTTTATGGTGTGTATGTTTGCCATCAAATAATACAACTGAAAGTCAGGTAGTGCCATGCCACCTTCTGCTTTAGGTTTTTGTACAGTTGCATGCATGGATGTCACGAATTTCAGATAAATGAGGTTATAATTTAGTCTGCTTTGTTAAATAATGCATTGTTGATGTATATAGGGACGGCCTAAAATTGAAATAGAAGCTTAGGAATGATGATTACCTTGACAGTATTGATTCTTATTGCTAAAGTGAGATGGAGGCTAATCAATCTGTTAAAGTCTTTAGTATTTTTCTATTCTGTTACCAAAATTGTGTTGAAAAGTATTTTAAGAGATAAATATTATAATTAAATATAGATATTTAAACTGTTTTGGTAGAATGAACGGATAAATGTCCATTCAATCTGTGCCAGAGAGTTCACTGGAAAAACACACTTTTATTCAAATTTATTTTGAGACCACAAGTCTTTTGGAATTCTGCTAATGTGTTAAAGACTAATGGTAAAGATATTTGTGGGTGCGATATATAAAGTACTGTATGATCTCTGGTAATCCAAATAATCTCTGGTGTATTCTGAAAATGAATAGCCAATGGTTTAATGGCTATTGTGAAAAACAATTGTGATAGAGAGCTAGTTCGAAGTAGTGTGAGTTTGCGTAGTTAATATTAACTGAGGCATCTGAACTGGTAATAAAAGTAATTTTATCCATTCAGATATATTTGGGCCAAACCTGAATTTGTGCAAAGTATTAAATGTATAGTCCCATTTGACTCTATCTTCTAGACTCTGCTTCCGAAGAAAATAAGATTTTTGGTGAGGTAGATTTTGTGGGAGAGTATATTACATTAAACAGGCACCAAAGTTTTAAAACTAAGTACCTGTTTTTAATAAATCCAGTTTAACCTTGTGATATTACAGAAGGAAGCAACTTTCTTATATCTTCTAGTTAAAGCCTTGGAGAGAATCTTAACATATTTATTCAGAAGTGAAATGGGTCCATATGATGCACATTGCAGTAAATCTTTTTTCTTTGAAAAAATGATTATTCATTCAGAAATTCTGGGGTAAAATTTTATTTTCTGTGGCTTTATGACTATAAATGAAACTTATACCACAGTATTTTAGTGAAAATAAAATATATATTGAATATTGCTCCATAACCCAAAAATATCAAGATACGGGTTTTATGCCATATCATCTAGCCCTACTGGATAGGGATCAAGGCTTTCAGTTTCCCAACTTTGGAGTGAGTTTACAACACCTAGTAGTTCTGAGAGTTTCAGAGGTTTGTCAAGTTCTCCTGCGTTAAGAGTATCGAAATGTGGTATTTGTATTGCATTAAAAATTTAATTAGACTTTGACTTGCCTTCTTTAAACTAAGAGGAATATAAAGACTTGCAATACTTCTTTACCATGTAAGTTATATTCTTATGGTCCATGGTCTTATATCTAGCTGCATTGGTAACTTTTGGTATTGCTTATGGATTTGATGAACTGAAATCTCACTGATTAACACTGAATGCTGCTTTGTTTTCCAGTTTATTTTTAGGGGAGATATATGAAATGAAAACACTTTCAAAGTTTCCCAAATCATTCCCATGGATAACTCTGAGGTTGCATTATTTTCTAAAAATTCTATAAAGTTCCTATCTGCTAACAACAGGGAGTTTAGACCACTAGTTAAAAGATGAGTGTATGTTATTCAGGCTCCAAGATCAGAGTGGCATGATCTGAGATAACAATAATGTTGTACTTACAGATTAGATAGTGGGCAGTGAATTATGAAGAAATAATCAAATTGTGAGTGAAAAGAAGGAATTTGTATTGAGAAGAAACAATATTCTCTTGAGTTTGGATATTAGAATCTCCATGGGTCCAATAAATTATAATAATTACAAACTAGATGTTATTTTCACTGTAGTTGAAGATCTATCTAATTCTGGATTTAAAATGCAATTAAAATTTCCAGCCATTATAATTTTATGAATACTCATATTGGGAATGTATGCAAATACACTTTGGATAAAACCACTATCATCCACATTAAATGGATATGTATTATCTAAATTACTTTAGAATTGAATAAATTACACATCACCATGACATAGCGACCTTCAGGGTCAGCTACTATGTCTGATTCTAAATGTGATTGTCTTATGTATTAAAATTCCCACACCTCTTTTTTTGTTGTATAGCAGGAGTAAAAAATCCTGTGGTGGTCTATTGCCCTGCCCGGGATTTGTTTCCTGCCTTGCACCCTGTGTTGTCTGGGATTGGCTCCAGCGGAGTACCGTGACCCTGTAGTTAGGATATAGCGGGTTGGATAATGAATGGATGGATGGAGTGAAAAATATGGCCAATCCAACCTCTTTGCAGTTGAGACTGGTCCTTACTTAAATAAATCTCCTGTAAAAATTCTGTCTTGCCTGTAGACCTGTGAGGCAGGAGAACACTCTATTTCAGGGTTTTTCAAACTCGGTCCTAGGGACCTACTGCAGGTTTTTGTTCCAAACAGATTAATAATTAGTGACACCTGATAACACTGATCTCATTTAATTAGCTGATATTTTTCTTTCTTACTCTACAGTCAGAAAAGCACAGAAGCATGATTTTTACATTAATAAGACATTTAGAAATATTTCTGCTTTTGCTACAGGTTTAAATACTTAACTCTCTTTTGTTGATTTCATTATATTGTGCCCTTTCTCTGTTTAGTTTTTCCCCCTTCGTTGTATCTTATTAGTGACAATTAAAAATGAGCATAGCAGACACCCAGCAAACAACACTGAATAATCAAAGGCTGCTACTTTAGTGTTAGACCCACTAATTAGAAAATAATGGATTAATTAAACAAGTAGAACACCTGGAAAAGTAGAATGGAAATCAAGATGAAAATATTGTAGAAAAGAAAAAAATACATTATTCCCATATAATTGCTTGGTATATTTTATTTATTTATTTATTTTTTTACCAAACTTAGTTTTCTAATTGCTATATTGTTCCCAAAACACATAACTTGGAAAATCACAGTTCACTTAATTAGTCCAGGATTCCAAATAAAAACAAGCTGGTTGGAACAAAAACATGCAGCCACAGTGAGTCCCCAGGACCAAGTTTGGGAAGCACTCCTCTATTTCTCTTTAGATCAGTGGTCTCAAACTCTGGTCTTGGAGGGCCGCAGTGGCTGCAGGTTTTCATTCTCACCTTTTTCTTAATTTATGACCTGTTTTTGTTGCTAATTAACTTCTTTTCAAGGTCATTATAGTTTTGCCTTTTTATATTAGTTTTCATTTCTACATTTTCTTTAACCTTACTTAGAAATTCAGTTTAGATTTAGTTTAGACTCATCGTGTATTTTTAGCTTTAATTTAGTTTTTATTTCACAAATAAATTTCTGTTTTATTTTTATATCTATTAGTTTCAGTTTTAGCAATTCTGGCATGAAGCTAATATGGAGTTTAGTTTTGTGTCACAATCAGATAAAACTGTACACTTAACGGATTTGGACATATGAGTTTAATGTTAAACTACACTACATGGTTTAATAGCTGGTTTTGTTTTTCTGTGATAAAAACAAGCATAATCAAAACCAGATACTGAATACAAACAATTTTATAATTTTTAAATACTTCTATGTCATTTGTGCTGAATAAATGTGCGCTGAATGTTGACACTTTTCATCTTTTCCTTTTATTGCCAGAATGTGCCCATTTGTAATGAAATTTAGGCGAATTTTAAGGTTTCAGGGTTTTTTACTCTAAATTTCTACAGCACAAAACATATCCTGCTCCAAGAAAATATGCTTATAATGAATGCCTTCAATCTTGCATTCAAAAATCTCCTATACTGGGCTTTGTTATTTTCTACCAGCCATACTGATCTCTGATTCCATCTCAGGCACATACAATTTATAGACAGAATTTTGCCACCTTCAGGCCTAAAAAGATATCTAAAATCAGAAAACAGATTCTGACATGTGAGATCATGAAAATCATGGGGGATTAGGAAGAACAGTGCTTTTGGGCTTGAATGAGTGTGCAGACCCCACCTAGCTATACAGAGGGAAACAAAGAAAAACACGCATTTAGTGTCAAGGTTAGGGGCAGTGAGACTTGAATAGCCCACCATAAGAACAGTAAACCCTTAATGAGCAGGACAAGAGTAAGTTATAGGTGTATGGACAGGCACAAAATGACAGAGACAGCATCTGTGATTAAGAACAATACACTATACATTATATAAACCTGTTTATCCAGAGCAGGATCACAGGAAACCTGCAGCCTACCCCAGCAGGTTTGGATGCAAGGCAGAAAAAATCCCTGGTATGCAATATGTAGGATAAGGCTGATGTTAAGAACAAAAAGAATATGATATTTCAACTATCTATTTTGAGAGCGAGAGAAAATTTGAAAAAAGGGAGGCATATTCTAAAACATAATTCTGCTACTGGATTATTTTCACAATATCAGGTATTTTGAGCTGTGACTATAAACAAAAAAAAGCTAAATTAGTAAATATAGAATAAATACAAAAACACATCAGTATGTTTAGTTTTTCACCAGTTGGCAGACTGTCTTCACCTGCCTACCTGTAGTTCAGTAGAGACATTGCCAACTCAGGAATTTTACAAGTTTGTATTGCTTCATTGTTAAACGACTTTATTAAAGCAAAAGTGACTGGTCAGCAACAATATGCTGATCTTGTATGATGACCTTAGTAAGTCTCTCAATCAGTCAGTCAGTCAGTCATTTTAATATCTGAAAATAAAGAAAGATCTCAGGAATGCTGATCTGCTCAGGTCCACAAAACATTTTA
The DNA here is from genome assembly GCF_016835505.1 of Polypterus senegalus. Classification (NCBI taxonomy): domain Eukaryota; kingdom Metazoa; phylum Chordata; class Cladistia; order Polypteriformes; family Polypteridae; genus Polypterus; species Polypterus senegalus. The sequence goes on along the minus strand of NC_053156.1, from coordinate 225,607,368 downwards.
ATAGTTAATCAACCATTTTGGAAATGTATGCCATTGCACAATGAGTGCAGCAACAAGCCATGGAATAAAAGAAGCCCTGACTTAGTTGGTCTTCTGTTGACTCACTCACTTCACATTTCATTTATGTTTGGATGCCATTTAAGAAATGATGAAATTCTGAGTAATGATAAGTAAAAATCAGGGGTACACATCTTAAAAAAAGTCAATTAAAATGAAAGGAAAAGGAATTAATTAGCAGCAAAAACTGGTCACCAATTAAGAGAAGGGTTAGAATGAAAACCTGCAGCCACTGCGGCCCTGTGGCCCTCCAGAACCAGAGTTTGAGAGCACTGCTTTAGATCATGATTGAAGCCTTTGACATTCCAGCTTACAATGCTCAGTGGTTGGCCAGAGAAATACTGCTTTTGAACATTTGAGAACATTTTGTAATCTTAAGTTAAATCAGTGTGTTATTTCAGAATTTATAACATATATAACATTAATTTATTTCTGGGTATTATGGCTAAGGAGCTTGCCATTAGCACTTATAATTGTAAGGGTAAAAAGAGTAGATAAATAGTAATTTGCCCCCACAACAACCCCCGTCTTACCTCTGTGAGGCTGAACCACACACTTTCAGTTACTTAATGGTTACTCATTGTCACACACGTGCGAGTAGGGGGACGATGTGTGGACCAAGTAAAGGTAATTCCACGCCAGGCTGGGGGGGCAGAGTGCACTAAACCTTCTCCTGTTATCTCTTCAGACCAGCTGCGGGAAAACCTATCTGAACCAAGAACGTCACTTCCGGTTCCAGCGCCCAGAAGAACATCACTCCCGGTTCCTGCGCCAAGACTAATGCCAGGAGAACATCACTTCTGGTCACCTTACATCACTTCCTGTATGACCACTTAAAACCGCCATCTTTTTCCAACCTTGATCAATTCTGTTTTGGACTCTGTACTATCAACATCTCAATTTGAACTTAAAGAATCCTTTGCAGCTAGGAATATTATACAGGTGGCTGCCCCAAACCTTTTTCTATGCGTGTCGAGTCTCTTCCTTTGACATCATATACACGTTGTGAGTACCGCAGTGGATGTAAAGGCATTCTGAATGATATGAAGGATTATTCCTTGCCCAGCCAGGATGCTATCATATAGGAAAATGGATTACTGTGGCAGCTCTTTTGGGTTCCTTGTAGGCTGCTAGGGGGACCTACTGGGATTAGTAATCTTTACTTTCACGAACTTCCATTTTACCTAGAAGTGCTTCAGGCTGGCAATGTCCTAGCATCAGAAGTGCTCTCAGGTCATAGATAAAAAAAAGCCTTTCAGCCTCATCCAGACGGCAGAGGACAACACTTGCCTCATAGAAGAGGAGAAGAATGGAGAAGGAGGAAGGTCTTTATTGTTGTGGTGTACTGCATACATGATTCTAAAATGGCCTGTAAATTGACTAGATAGAATAAAATCATTATATTTGAACCCGTGACCATTTCTATGTTGGTTGTGTCCAGGGTTTGGGGCTCAGTGACACCCCCATTTTTCATAACATCTATTTAATAAACTAAACTACTATACAGTAAATAAAGTATAAGCACAAATGCATTCTCATTTTTCTATATTATGCTAAATTATATAATACTACACTATAAAGCACAATGATGTTTAATTATATAACTTTTTTCTACTAATTATACATTTATGTTATGTAAGCTGGGCGGCACGGTGGCGCAGTGGGTAGCGCTGCTGCCTCGCAGTTAGGAGACCCGGGTTCGCTTCCCAGGTCCTCCCTGTGTGGAGTTTGCATGTTCTCCCCGTGTCTGCGTGGGTTTCCTCCGGGCACTCCGGTTTCCTCCCACAATCCAAAGACGTGCAGGTTAGGTGGATTGGCAATTCTAAATTGGCCCTAGTGTGTGTTTGTGTGTGTCCTGCGGTGGGTTGGCACCCTGCTCAGGATTGGTTCCTGCCTTGTGCCCTGTGTTGGCTGGGATTGGCTCCAGCAGATCCCCGTGACCCTGTATTCGGATTCAGCGGGTTAGAAAATGGATGGATGGATGGGTTATGTAAGCTCTTACTGATTTATTTTTAATTACATATTCATTAGCATTCTTATCAAATTTTATCTTTTTTTCTTGTTACTTTTTATTTGGTGACTTGTAAATCACTTTGAGCCGCAGCCTTTAAATGTAAATATGCTATAGAAATAAATGTTGTTATTCGTAAAGAAGACTGAAGATACAATCAAATTTTACTAAATGTTAATGAAAGATGACCTTTTAACCCATTAGGTTGTTTCCTGGAAGGTCATGACCTCTGAGAGACACACCCCTAACAGCATGACATATTATCCTAATGACAAGAGACACAAAATGACAGCATCCATAAATAACTAAAATGGCAGTGGAAGGACCCAAAAAGACTTTTTCATGTCTGGGCAACCACCTTTATGGAATTTAAAGCACCACCAAAAAAGTAATTTTTAAATTTTCTTAATCTAGATGCAGTTTATTGGCAACAATAAGTCAGTAATGCAATTTTTTTATCATCATTTCATCTTCAAACTGAGTTCCAATGTGATCCAACGATAGGTAGCTACCAGACTTAAAGGTACTCTGGTCACTTAAATATATTTTTCATCTTACATATATTAATATAATAATGGGTTCCATTTTCTTTATCTATTAGTTAATGTTCAAAACATTATAGTGTGGGCTTAGATTTAAGAAAGGAATGACTGATGATTAATTAATTAATGATAAGCTATATTTTTTGGTAATTGAAGTTAATGAAGTTACATACGCCATATGAGTTATATTGAAGTTGGACTACATTTTATATGCATGGTAGAGGGAGAGTTATTTTTTGGCATACTAAAAGTTTTTTATCTTTTTGTTGATGCCAATGTTTAGGATTTTTATTGGTAGATCTCATTGGCACCCCTCTCATGCAATAGGGGAGTAGAGTTGGTAAATATTTTTTGCATAGGAGAGTGAGTGAGAGGACTACAAATACATTGGTTTAGACTATGGCTGCTCTGGTTTAAGGATTCATCCCTTAAACACCTTGTGTATTCATAGAAGTGAATTTAATTTGATTTTCAAATCATAGCCATCCCCACTTGACTCCATTAACTCCATGTGTAACAGCACAGCTTTTGCTTTTCAAGTCGTGGCAGTTCATCTTTCAGCATTGTTGTTGGTTCCATGTTTACGTTTTGTGATAGTACATCTTTTGGTAGCTAACTTGTGACTGTTTGCCTTTGAGCTACTTCTACGGTTTACTGCTTTGATCCTGGTAATAGTTTATCTGACTTTCAATATCAGTCTATGCTACAGTTTCCCAAAACATCACTTCTGTCCCAATCTGGCTGCACACCCCTGAGGTGATTCTGTTGAAAAAGGGTTTCTTAAATTGACTACCACTGATGAACTGAGGTGGCTATTGTCAAGAAGGCTCACAAATTACTTTTCTTCCTCAGATGTCTAAGGGAAACTCAATTTACTCCTACAGGTACACAAGAGAGTCCAACCTTGCTTGCTGCATAACGTCCTGGTATGGCACCTGCTCAGCTCAAGATCACAAAGCCCTACGGAAGATAGTGAAGGCAGCACAGATTATCACTGCCACCCAGCCACCTTCTGTTCAAGACACATATAACACAGAAAGAAAAACAGATCTCAATCCTGGCTTAAATGTACAGCAGTGTAATATGTTATGACCATTTTGCTAGTCTTTAGACATCGTTCCTGTGTATGTGATGTTTTTGCTATATTTTGAATATTATTTTGCCTATTCATTTTTTATGTATGCATTTCCATTTTTATGTTATTATTGTGATGTTCAGTTTTGTGCCCTGTCTCGTTAAGATTAAGTATCAACTGGAGGGCCGTCTTCTACCTATTTATTCAAGGCAGAGAGTCAGGCCTTTCAGACCAGAATTGAGAGTTGTGAAGTTTTGACAATTGTGAGTACCCTTGTGAATTTTCTTTTTTTTATTATTCTGGCTGTGCTTTTGACTAAGGATTTGGAATTTGAACTGGCATTTTAGCTTTGATTTGCCTTTTCATGAAACCCTTTTTACTTTCTCGTATATGAAGTATAGGGAAAGTATTGTAATCGTCCAAAATTTTGATGTCGAGATTTTGCCGAATCTCGATGTTTAAGACCTCCCTGAGTCAGAAAATGCCATTTTTGGAATTATGTCTGTGTGTGTATGTATGTATGTAAACATGATAATTTGAGTATGCTGTCACTTCGGTCAACCATATTTTGCATACAAGTATTAGGTACAAAACGTAGATTTCTATCAACTTTTGGGCTATTTTCATTAATTGGAAGTGGTACTTTACTTTTTATTCAGGTTCAATATATTATTAATTTGATTTGATTTGTTGTTGATGGCTCTTTAATGTACATAATATAAAAATATAATAATTGTCTTGCAATTTACTTCTCAAATATCCATCCCCATATCTGAATATACAAGAAAGTCTAGAGGAGACCACTCCAGATTTTTTGACTATTTTTGGAAACTGGCATTTTCTTATGAAATAGCTACACAAAACACAGCCAAATAGCGTGTTGGCCTCAGAATAACTTAACAGTATTCTCCTGATATGGAAATCCAGAGTAGGCCTCATCCCAGGTAGCCAGACCTCAATCTCAAAAGGCAGGCTTTAACCTGCACATGCCCAGAATGTTGCTCAGGCTTTTAAAGTTAATATTACAAAATTGCCCTTTACAGAAGAGGATTACCATAAACCTCTGATATTAAGAACAAAAAACAATGCCAGTTGGAAAAACCAAATCCTTAGTGAAGAAACTGTTTTGCCTAAAGACAGACTGACATCAAAAATATGAAAATGACCAGAAGATGGGTAAACCAAAATATGAGCCTAGGCCAAAACAAAAGAACATTGCACCAGAATGTAAACAAAAATTTGACTTTTTCAAGAAGCAACAACACAATAACAAACCTCAGATTCAAATTCGTTATACTTCAAAACACCATAATCGATTTAATACCCCAGAACAATCATTAGGATGAACACAAAAAAAAACAAACAGAAAATTCACAATGGTTCTCACAATGACCCACAATTCACAACTCCCAGTGCTGGTCTGGAGGGCCTAACTCTCTGCCTTGAATGAATGGACAAAGAGTTGTCCTCCAGCTGACTGTCATAGAGGTCCCCACCCCCTGGTATTCAGTCTTAAGGGGACAGGGCATATAACTGAACATTAACATAACACAAACAATGAAATACATATATAACAAAATAATTGACAAAACAATATTGAAAAAAATGACAAAAACATAATATGCACATAAATGATATTTAAGAACTAACAAAAAGAACACATGACACTACATTTAAGCCAAGGCTGAGACCCTGGCTCAAACATCAGAACTTAGAGTACAGAAGATATAAAAGAGACCCAGCACTCAGCTCATTATGTTTGCTTGTCCTGGATTCCTTCTCCCATTGTTCCAGACTCCAAAGTGTGCATGCGTGGCATACCTTTGTGGCTGTCTTAGTGCTTTCCTCAATGGTGGACAGTGTTGTATCCCTCCTGACAAGTTTCATGGTGGAGAGTCGTTTCCGAAATGACTGTAAACCCCTCCAGTGGTCTTCACTGTTGACTGAAGGTGTCTCTGGGTGCTTCGCGGAATGCTTAAAAAGTTGAGGGCTATCTTTCATCTTCAGATTATTCCTACAAATAGGGCCTGGAATCTCAACTCTTGGACTTCCAAACCCCTGCAACACTTGTTTAGTTTCAGATTTCTTTTCAAAGTGCTCTCTGTGGACTTTGGGTTGTTTCCACTGCAGAACAGTTGCTTGAGATCTATTAATGAGAAGAAGGTTGGAATCAAGAGTACACATGTGTGGTTACACAATGCTAGATCCAGATCAAATGTGTCCAATTCACAAAAAGTTATTTTTATATTGTAGTATGATCTATAAAATATCAAAATATGACCTAACTCAACCCACATCTAATATGAGGTCCTATAGAGGAAAGCCTGATGAAACTAAGAAAAAAACAAATAACACCACTATACCTGGTAGTGTGTGGGCAAGTGAACATACAACAAGGAGCATTTTGCACAGCAGGGGCTTCCTTCTCAGGTTGATGTCGCATCCCATATTTGTGCATAGGTTTTCCTCTTCCCCTGCAACACAAAAAGCGAACAGTCATTTAGTGGCATTCAAAGGACTCTGTTAGCTTGTAAGGCCAGTGTGTATTTGGGCATTTGACTCTGGGCACTTACCTTTAACAAACAAATTTTTAATGAAACTAGACCTGTGGGAAGTGGTGACTTTCTTAGGTACTCTTTCCTTTTTTAATTATTCTTATGATGTAACCTCCATTAATTTACGTTTCCTGTTATTTCATGCCTTAATATATTTTTCTTAGTGTTGTTATTATCTAATGGTATTTTGGTGATCCCACAGCAGTGCTGTTTTGTGAATTGGTTTCAAGTCTCTGTGGGTTTTTGTTGTTTGTTGTGGTAGAAGATCTCAGTTGCTGTCATGTGGTCATTGCATGACATGGCAGGACAGCATCATTGTGACGTTACTTAAATCACAGTTCTGCTAATTCTGGTGTACAATATTTTGGATAAAAAAAATTACTATAGTCCTTAAATTCAAAACAATTTTTCGCACTTGCAAGTTTAGAACTTTTTTAATTTTTAATTTTGGATAACATTTTGAGCTTCAGTTCTTTTTGGTGCTCTTTGTCTCCCTGGTTTTGACTTCAAGCTGGTTGGACTATGACTTTGGTCTTTTGCATTTCCTGGTCCTTTTTTCTTTTTAAAAAACAAAGGCAGCCAATCGTTAAAGTGAGTTTTTACATAACATATTGTTGAACAGTGACAGCGTTAACAGTGCATACAATGATATTTAAAGCAGGAAAGAAATTTACAGTGTAGTGTTGGGGCTGTACATGTGCAAGGGAAAATGGGCAAGAGTAAAGGTTTAAGAGGCCTAGTAGTGAACACTCAAGTACTGCTGGAGTTTTAATGCATTTTGTCCAAAGGAAAACCCACCGCACTTGCCATTACCTACCACATTTCCTTTCCTGTTTCTTGGTTCCTGCAGATTTGGCTGAGGATATGCAGCTCCAAGCACTGTGTAGGAATATACTGAGGATCATTTCTGTTTCCAATGCATCTCAGGACTGAGATTTCTAAGATTGTCATCATAACTAGCAAAGCAAGTAATCTTCAGTTCAGGTATAGACTCTGCTTATTGGCAAGTTTGACACTTTACATGTCCTGAGCTTTTGTTGTCAATGTGTTATCCAAAATTCCCGTATGGCAGGACCTCTGGTCCTGGAGGTGCAGAGCAGGTGCAGGTTTCATTCCAACCATTTCTTAATTAGAAGCCAGACATGGCAGATAATGAAAGTCGCTAATTATATGGCTTGCTGGAACTTTCATTCTCCCAAGACAAATCTTTATGTCAGTGTAGGTTTTTTGTTTTCTGAGAACATTAGAGCTCCAAACTACCGGTTCCCTCTCTGAGCTTCTTGAACCCACCACCAAGGGATGAGCCTTGGTAAGTGAGGACACACACAGCAGTGGATGGGTGAATAAGTGAAACAGTGCTTTTATTTAAAACAATCAGTGTTCCAAATTAAATTACTCCATCCATTAAAATTAAATAATTCGTCAAATAACCATGAACGTGGAGTTTAAAATTCAAATAAATAAATCCAGTAAACAAGATTAAAACATGGCAGGAATCTTCTCATTAAAATCAAAGTCCTCACTGCTTCCCTTTAAAACTGACGTCTCTTAGGTTCATCCCACTGATGCCACCAAATGTCACACTCCGGTAGTGTGGAGCTAACCCGCACCGTCATATTTGGTGGCAGCAATGGAATGAGCCAAGGAGATGAGGAATGAAGAACGGAAAGAGGAACAGCAAGTGGGTTAGGTGACAGACTCATTTTAACAAACCCATGGACTCGAGCCAGCACAGAACATTTTAGAAATCTGAACCTTCAAATGGACTTTTAAATTTCTTTTAAAAGTTCTTATTCTTTTATTGTCCTGATTTTGCAAATGGAGCTTGGGTTTCATTTTAAAGGTTTATTTTAGTGCTTTTATTGTTGGGTTTTTTAGTGCAGTGTAGGGTCACGCTGTGGACCTGGGACACCAGTTGCACTGGGTTTAGAGAAGGGTGGCGCCTTCCCATGCAACTGGGACCTTGTGGATGGAGGTGTGTACTGAGTGGTCCATGGTGCAGAGTGACTTTAAAAATAAATAATCATATCCCCATAAAGGTGCTATTAAAACTAAAATTAAAAAAACTACTTAAAACTAAAATAGGCAATTTAGGGTTCTGAATTCAAACAAGCAAGTTAACTAAAACTAAACCTAAAAACATATTGCTTTAGTAGTCAATAAATGTTTTCTAATTAAAAATTTGGTTAAAGCAAAATCTCGAAGCTGCTGTGGAGCTCAAAGGCCGGAGCTGGGTACCTCTGCTCTAAGCTCACAAAAAGACAGAGACGTGTCTGTGTTTGTGTCACAGATTGAAGGAAGCTGATTTTTTTATAGCAATTTCCAATTGCACTTTGGATTTTCATTTATTCCGCTTTTGTGAATTTGTTTTTTAGATGGGAATTGTCCAGTTGTTTAAGATAGTGTAAATAGACAGAGAGAGAGAGAGATTTTTTTTATTAGTTGAAATTTATTTGCCCAGTTTTCATCTAAATCTTAGATCAGTTTAATATCCTTATTGAACATCACTCATCAAAAGGAAAATAAAATAATCTGTATGCACTTGCTTAAACAAACTAATAAATCAGCCGTTTTCACCAGGCCTTTGTCTAGAACAGGGGTCTCCGGGGCCGGATTTTCCTATAGGCTAACTAGGCTTCAACCTAGGGCCTCAAGATCAAGAGGGGCCTACATTCAAATTGTTAGCAAAATTAAAACGACACAATTCTAAAAACAGTGAACACTAAAACACTGAACCGAAAATAAGGAGAAATTCTACGCATATGACTAATAACCAAACATAAAAATGTATTGGTTAAGATCAACGCGTTCGGCTCATTGGGTCTGTTCGTTTGTATATTCTAGATTGCACCAAAGTATAGTTCATACGTTCACTGACTGCTATGGCAAATATTGACGTGCCTTATGCTACTAAGCTCTGGTTTGTTCTTGCATAAATAAAGTGCAGATTGGTGTAGATTGGAACAGACAAACGAACAGACCTATTGATATCCCGACGTTCGGTTATATTCGTGTTACTTCGATAATATGAAACACGTGTGAATGTTATTAGAAAAGATTCTTATTTTAGGATTGCGTACACGATCATTTGATTCTCGTCTTCAGAGTTCAGTAGATTCAATGCTTTAGTGAAATGTTTATAGACTAGTGAAATTTTTTTTTGTGACAATATCTTCATGTCGCGGAATTCTAGGTAAGTTCTTAACATATGTTTTAATTTGTATATTTTAAAATGTATATTACGTGCTTTATTTTATATATTTTACGTGGAATTAGGGAAGATTTTGATGCACTTGAGCAACAAGCAAAAAACACGTTGACAAATACTGAATATAGAACTGCCAGGAGGATAACAAGAAGTAAAAGGCAAGGGAATTACGAAAATTCATCTGACCCTGATGCCTTAGACGAACTCTCTTCAAGAGATAAATTTAGGATTAAATCATTTATTCCTATATTAGATGCACTAGAATCAAATTTAGGAAGAAGAGCTTCTGTTTATGATGATGTAGTGAAAATAATTTCCTTTCTTGCCGATCTTACATTATCAAAGGTAGAACTTCAAAGAGGTGTTGAGCTGTTAATGCAAGAATACCCAGAAGATGTCAACCAAAATCTTACTGAAGAACTATTTCATTTCCACACATATGTGAGACAAACGCATAAGCCTTCAAAAAATTCCACATTGTCGAATATTCAAAGAAAATATTCAAGTGGCCTTCCCTAATGTGGAGTCAATCTTACGGCTGTTTCTCAGTTTAATAGTCACTAATTGTACTGGAGAAAGGTCATTTTCAAGACTTAAAAATATCAAAAATCAATTAAGAAGCACAATGACCCAGACGAGGTTGTCTTCATTGAGTATTTTGTGTATCGAAAATGAGACCTTCAGAAAAATAGATTTTTGATGAACTTATAGAAGAATTCTGTGTGAAAAAGTTTAGAAAGAAATTCTTCTAATCTACTATTTCGTTTTAAATGTATACTTGGATTGAATCAGTTCTTAAATAAAATAACTATTAACATAAAATTTAATATGATATACAATTTGATATTTTCTTTTTTGTGATCTGGATTTTGTTTGAATAAAGTTCAATTTTTGGTTTAGTTTAAGACTTAAAATTAATAATAATTCATACTTAAACTTTAAATGTGAATTATTATGAAATAAATGTATCGTAATTGAATTTGGTTTAATCTTCAATGTATTGAATATATCTAATTTAATTTGATAGAAAATATGGTAATTTTTATTGCGTATTTTATTTTCGTGGTCAAAGATTTTCATTATTTGAATTTTGTTTCTTTGTAAATGTTGTGTGTTATGTTTGATTAGTTATTGTTACAAGTACTATATATGGTGCTGAGAATAAATGTCCAAATAAGTGTTCTCGACTTTTTTTTATTTATTATCCGTGCCACATTTTTTATAAAGGTTAGTACCAATCACAACATGTTTCATTTAACATATTGATATATATCACAGTAATGATGTATTTTATTATCCCTCATGTAATTTACAAACTTAAAAATGGGAGGTGAAAGGGCCTCATAAGTGGAATAGCCTAGGGCCTCTTTTCATCTAAATCCGGCCCTGGGGGTCTCCCACACGTCACTCGCGAGCTACCAGTAGCTCACAGCCCCTTTCCAAGTAGCTTGCCAAAGGGTTAATGAATCCTACATACATCTGAAAACTTGATTAGTCAAATTACGGGTGGGCGATCTTTCCAAAAAATCATATCACGATCCTTTTAACACAAAATCACGATCCACAATCTGAATTGCAATCTATTTTTTCAATGTGGCATACACTTAAGAGAATATCCGAACTCAAACTCATCGAGACTTAAGTAACACTTTATTTTAAATATTTTGAAGTTGAATTCAATTGTTCTCTCGTTCGCTCGCAAAGAGGAGTTAAGGAACACGCCCCGAAGCTGGCGAGTGAATGAGGAAGGCCCCTTCCCTCGGTCCATTGCGTGGATCTCGGATTCGTGCAAATAAATCGGTACTGCAAGAGAATTATGATACATAACAAAATGAGAGAAGTCGCAAAATCAACCGGAATGTTCAAGCAAATTATTGAAAAAAAACCTGATCTAAATCCTTTTTAAGTAGTTCTCTCGTTCGCTAGCTAAGCGGAGGTAAGGTACACGCCCCGGGCGGCAGCGTTAGTGAGGAAGGCCCCGCTCCAATCCCATCTGCCCGCTGCGTCTCACTTGGATTTGAGCAAATAAATCGGTACCGCAAGCGAACTATGATACATCGCGAAATGAGAGAAAGTTCAAGCAAATTATAGAAAAACACCCAATCTAAGTCCGCTAAGTAATTCTCTCATGAAAAGCGTACAGACATAGAATTTTATATATTTTATATTAGTAAACCTTCAACATAATGTGCAGTTAAAGTCTCAACAGCATTCTCAGCATTTCTGGAGCTTAGTAGAGCCAGATAACTATAAGAATCTTCACCAAGCAGCTCTGAAAATGTCTGCTTTGTCTGGGTCTCCATACCTCTGTGAGTCTGACATGAATGTCATGAAATCAAAGTTCAGAACAAGACTGACTCCATAAGAGTGAACCTAAGTGGCTACACTCCACCATACACCTGCCTCTCTTCTCGATTCCATGCATTGCCAGTCCTCTGAGCTAACTGATGATAAACACATCACACATGGAACTGGACATGTGAATACTCTTGTGAAGTGAAACAGTGACATTTAACACAATGACAAATGAATAAGTAATATCTGTGTATTTGTAATGGCATTGTTTTATTTTGACATATTTCATGTTTTAATTCAATAGTGTGAGATACACTAGAAAATGCATACAGACATACAAAATGCACTTGCAGGTGAATGAAAATTTTTTTGTGATGTTTTAATGCAAAATGTGAGTTGTGGACACCATCATTTTGTAAATGTTCAGGCAAAACAAGCTTATTCGGTTTGTTTGGGTTGAAAGAATCTATGAGAAGAAACATTAGGAAACATGAGTAGCTCTCAGCCTTTTTCATTTTGTAAAAGAAGGTCTCAGGGGAAAAAGGTTGGAGACTCCTGGTCTAGAGTCACTTGTGCTTTTATCCAGATGGGGCCCCAATCTTTGCCATCCTTTTCCCAGCCCAACCCCACAATTCTGCTGTAGTATCCCATTTAAAAAAAAAAAGAATGGTTGAACTCAAGTTCAGGTTAGATGGTTAAATTGATATGAGATAATGCAAAAAATCAAATCACCCTGATCTACAGATTGGCCTCACAAATCTGTTCTGCTCTTGTGTTGTTCCTATATGTTTTTTAGTTTCTTTTTTATTTTGTTGATTTGATTATAATTGGCCCTGTGTTGGCTGGGATTGGCTCCAGCAGACCCCCGTGACCCTGTAATTAGGATATTTACGAGTTGGATAATGGATGGATGGGTGATTATAATTGTCTGCCTTGAGCAAATCTAGCTTGATCTTGTGGTCAGTACCTTAAACATGGTGTTTACTAGATTAATGATCAACATTAACAGAGGATGTGGAGCTAGAGCTAGATCTCAACCACAGAATACAATCAGGCTGAGAACAAGAGTGAAGGAGAAAGTGGTCAGACCAGCATTGTTGTATGGATCAGAAACCTGGGCAATTACAGAGGTGCCTGAAATGGAACTGGAAGCTACAGAAATGAGGATGTTGAAGTGGATATGTGGAGTAGCAAAGCTTGATAAGATCAGGAATGTAGGAATAAGTGGTACAGTTAAAGTTGGGGAAATCTCAAAGAAAATACAGGAAAGAAGGTTAAAGTGCTTTGAGCATGGCATAAGAAGAGAGATAAGTGTGAAGAAAGTCATGCCACACAAAGAAGAGGAAAAGGAGATAAAAGGGAGTTAAGAAATAAAACTTTAAGCAGTTCATGCCAAAAACCTAACGCCAAAGCCAAAATGAAAGTATAAACTCAAAGTCAAAAGACAGGATTTAGTTGTGTCCAATGAATTTTTAACTCACATCCGATTTATTTTTTACATCATATCCGGAAAGTCTAGGAGCTGACCTTTATACTCAATGACCTGTGATATCACGCATAACAAAACCTCAGACATCATTCTATTGCAACGCCACAGAAGCCACTAACAATCATAAACAAAATGGTGATGCATACAGAATTCAAAATGGCGTCACAGAAAGACATTTAAATATTTAAACACACACTTAAACTAATATAAGGATAATCAACAAAACAGTATTTCCTATTTAGTTAAAAATCTGAAATCTGGCAGGATGGTATATCCAATAACAAAGGACATTTCAGTATATCAATATTCAGGGGTAAACCACCTTCTCTATAGAAAAGCTAGATACCCCAAAATCTCAAAAAAATACTCTGTGCCTCGAAATTTCAGTTAGATGTTGTTACTTTTTAGTTTTTCTTTTCCAGGTTTGTTTTCTGACTTTGAATTACCATTTTCAATTTTTTATGATCAGTACTTCCTTCTGGTATCTCTGACTGAATGCCTATCTCTGGCCACACCTTTGCTTCTGTATGGTCCTTTTAAGTAATTCATCTTCTCGTCTCATTAATTTTACATTTCAGCATTCTGCCAAGAAAGGTTACTCAGTGTGTCTTTTTGTGGAAATTATTTTTGATTTGATTTGATACACTTTATTACTCCCCAGGGAGAAATTGTCTATTTGCATGACTTTTGAGAGTCTCAGCACAGGGTCAGCTATTGTATAGCATCCCTGGATCAATTTTCTGGTTTTCTAGTAATAACTGAATTTAAACTGGCAACCAGCACAGATCCTCTGCCTCAGAGCCACCACTCCACCTAAACATATTAACCACATATCACATTTTTTAAAAAACAAACCCACACTGTTCCATGGTACTCTTACAGAAGACAGCGTAATAGACTCACCATTCCTGCTTGTGCAGCAGTGCTTAGTCATTAAAACACAAGGAGCATAATAGATTGATCGTTGATATGGGTTTCACACTTGTTCTGTCAGTTTTAATTGGTTTTTGCTGCAGTTTTGCTATTCCATTTTGATTTGGTTTCTAAGGTTCGAGACACTACTTTATGTTTTGTTTACTCACTTTCATTTTGGGCAATTTGCAACCACTTTCATTGTAAAAACCGTTGCTGTCACATGTTCTTCACACTTCCTGTGGCAAGACGTCATCTTCAAGCATCTTTATAAACCAGCAACATGCAATCTTCAATGTCCACATTTGTGAACAAAACTCCTTAAGATTGAAATCTATAGTATTATAATATCTGTAATAATAACTAACTTTGATAGGTTACTAATTGTTAGCATTTTCAATCTTCATGTCAATAACCATTATGACAGCTTATGTTGACATGTGCCTGCTGAGCCCATTGTGGCAGTGGGTTTAGAGTTAGTGCTGACAAATGGCAGAGCTCATTTCTTTATGGAAAAGGCAGAACAAGTTGAGCTTTTCAGGACCCTTCCTGTTTGTCAACAGTCAGATATAAATGCAATCAGATTCATGGAAGATGTTGGCAGATTCATAGCAGGTTAGTTCCTACAGCAGTCCCTATTACAATGGAGAGATACTTGTGACATGTTTGACGGATGGGTGGGATGCTTACCAGGCCGTAATGCCATCAGCGAAAGCAACAGATTTCCTGAACCTCCTGCACTCATTTAATCTCAGCGAGCACGTCAACCAGCCCACACATAAGGGAGGACACACACTGGATTTAGTCATTGCAAAAGGATTAAAAGTTGATGTGAGGCCGGTCATTGGTATTGGTATATCAGAGCACTTTGTCATATTATTTAATGTAGAAATACAGCATTGTAGTTATGAGAAGTGTACATCTGCAGCTTCAAAGCTTGCTAATATTCTAAACAATCAGGGCATTTGTAGTGATTAACTCAACAATGCTAACAATGTTAATAGCAAGGTGGAAAATATTTATGCTAAGGTAAGAGCTGCAGCTGACATAGTTGCCCCTGAAAAGACAGTTAAGAAATCCTCCATAACTGTTATACCCTGGAGAACCCAAAGAGTGTCTCATTTCAACAGAACATGTTGGAGAGTTGGGTGTAAATGGAGAAAACAAAATTGATAGTCTATTATGAACTGGTCCTCCTGGCCATCCAACCTTACCTTTGTCTTTTTTACATAATGAATAATACTGTAGCCTAATCTTGCTTATGTTTTATATATTAACTACCTTTTTATTTTATCTTGTAAAGCACTTTGAGCTACATTGTTTGTATGAAAATGAGCTATATAAATAAATGTTGCTGCTGCTGTGCTGGAGAGTCTTCAGAGTGTGTTTTTCTGTTTTAGAGGAATCTGTTACTTTTGTATCAAAGAAAAAGAATTTAGGAATTAGTTTGGGCTTTGGTGTTTTGGTTAATTTTGTTTGTTTGGTTTGACTTTTGTATTTGTTTCCTGACTATGCTTTGGTCTTTGATGTCTCAGATCTTCCCATTTAAATCTGTTGACTTTTTAGTCAACGGCACAGAACACAAAGTTGAACAAACAAGAAAAAACTGTAAATATCCCGCCCTTCCTTGTATTTTTCCAATTAATTTTTCAAGTCTTAATTTTTACGCATGGTTTTCAGACTCTGAAGCATTCAGAAACAGCAGTCTAATCTCATGGAGGAGATGGTTGATGGTGAGGACTGCACTCTTCTCTCAAGACCAAATTGTTCTGCTTATTGTCTTGTACACATAAATAATATATAATACATATATTTTACTCTGAATATCAAATTCTAGAGTGCTACATGGTAGCCCAAGGGCTATGCTTTCCATAGCATCCTGTCAAGTGGACACCATGTGTCAAAGATAATACCCCAAACTCCACAAAGAGGTGATCACTTATTTCTTAGATCACTTAAACGGCTATTACCTTTCACAATTGCAGTAAATATAATTTTTTCAAGAGTATCCTTAATCATTTAAACTTTTATATTTTTGTAAATTTGTATAAGCTCCCAAGAGTATCCATGGGAAAACTTGGGTCCAGGAAAGTCATCTTCCTTCCACTTTCCCTGGGCTTTCTTTCGAACTTTCAGTTCTGCTTTCTTGTCTTTCCTCCATACTGTCCTGCATGCCTCGGTTCTCTTTTTGCTTTTCTCTATTTTGCAGCTCTGGAAATGATTCTCCGCTGTTTCTCTTCTCTGTTTTCGATTTGATCTTCCAGCCAATGCTTCAGAGCCTTCCTTAAAATGCTGTCTAATCTAATTAATTAGCAGAAACAGTAGATTATCCATCCTAGTGTGATGAAATGGATCCCATGTACTGTAGGCTACCATTTTTGCTCTTTGTTTCCTCAGATTTATAGGTACACCAACTTTTTCACTGTTATGTTCTTTTTTGACATTTATTGTTCCTATCCCATTCCCTCTTCTGAGACAGACAGCTGCAGACAGGGCAACAGGGAGTGTTGACGTGGATTCTAACCAGAGGGGACATTTGTTAAAAGCATAGCTGTATGAATTCATCTGTGCAGAGACTTAAGGAACACTAAGGATATTAATGTTTACTCTGCTCCTAGTCAAATAAGGAAACATAATAAATTCTAAATTTAAAAATCAGGCAACAGGCTAAGGACATCATCAGTTTAGATCTCTAGATCTAGAATTCCTGGTATTTCTAAAGTCACTACGGCTATCCACCTGTCAGTCAGTCAGTCAGTCATTTTTCAACCCGCTATATCCTAACTACAGGGTCACGGGGGTCTGCTGGAGCCAATCCCAGCCAACACAGGGTGCAAGGCAGGAAACAAACCCCAGGCAGAGCACCAGCCCACTGCAGGGCACACACACACCAAGCACACACTAGGGACAATTTAGGATCACCAATGCACCTAACCTGCATGTCTTTGGACTGTGGGAGGAAACCCACGCAGACACAGGGAGAACATGCAAACTCCACGCAGGAAGGATCCGGGAAACAAATCCGGGTCTCTTAACTGTGAGGCTGCAGCGCTACCACTGCGCCACCGTGCTGTCCACCTATTTCTGTTTTTTCCCAAATCCTTCCTTATTCTGCTTTTATCTTATTACTCTCCTTCAGTCCCATATACTGTATATCCTCAGCCATTATTTTACCTCTTTATACAATTTACATACAAGTGGACTCAGAAAGCATTCAGACTTCTTCACTTTCGCCACACTTTATTTTGATGTAGAATTCATTGTAAATGGGTAAATGTGCCATTTTTGCCCATCAATCTACAATCCATAATGACAAAATGAAAAGTTGTCAGGAAAGCCTGCTCCATCACGGGGTAAATCCTGGACACACTTGAAACTGTTGTGGAAAACAGGATGCTGGCAAAATTGGAAGAAAAATCCCCTTCATCCCTTCCAGGGGGCGCTCTCTTGGAGCACTTTTAGCTACAGGCTCACTCTACTATGGTGTGCTAAGAAGCACCTCTGGGGGTCTTTTCTACCCACTGCTATCAGGCAATCTAATGCTTCCACCCGATGTACTCGTTAAGTTTATTTTTATTTGTTGATTGATTGAATGGTTGATTGTATCCTGTAAGTCTGTATCTTTGTTTTTTATGTTTCTGAATTCCCCATGGGATTAAAAACGTTTATCTGATGTAATCTAATCTAATCTAATCTAATGTTTTCAGAAAGGTGTGTAAATTAATTGAAATCAAAAACAGTTACAGTAAACCCTCATTTATCGCGGTTAATCCATTCCAGACTCTACCACGATAAATGAATTTCCGTGAAGTAGTATTCTTTATTTATAAATCTAATATTTTCGCAGTTAGAGCATAGAAAACCTGTTTATGACCTTCTAAATATGTTTTTTAACAATATTAGAGCCCTCTAGACATGAAATAACACCCTTTAGTCAAAAGTTTAAACTGTGCTCCATGACAAGACAGAGATGACAGTTCCACTCACAAATAAAAGAATGCAAACATATCTTCCTCTTCAAAGGAGTGCGTGTCAGGAGCAGAGAATGTCAGAGAGAGAGAGAGAGACAGATAGAAAGAGAGAAAAGCAAACAATCAAAAATCAATACGTGTTGTTGGGCTTTTAAGTATGCAAAGCACCGCAATAAAGTGGAAGGGAGCAATGTGAAGGTAGTCTTTCAGCATTTTTGAGAGGAGCGTCCGTATCTTTTAGGCAAACAGCCTCTGTGCAAACAGCCCTTCTGTTCACACCCCCTCCATCAGGAGCAGAGAACGTCTGAGAGAGACAGAGAAAAGCAAACAATCAAAAATCAATAGGTGCTGTTAGAGCTTTTAAGTATGAGAAGCACCACACGGGAAGCATATCGTATATCATTGAGGAGTTTTATTCAATACGTAATATGTGCTCTGATTGGGTAGCTTCTCAGCCATCCGCCAATAGCGTCCCTTGTATGAAATCAACTGGGCAAACCAATTGAGGAAGCAAGTACCATAAATTAAAAGATCCATTGTCCACAGAAATCCGCGAAGCAGCAAAAAATCCACGTTATATATTTAGATATGTTTACATTTAAAATCCGCGATGGAGTGAAGCCGCGAAAGTCGAAGCGCGATATAGCGAGGGATCACTGTATTTTGTTTTTCTGTACCTTTTCCTATTCTTCGCAGTTCAGTTGAACAGGATTTATCAGAGTGGTACCCCAACTCACTGTGCTGACTGATTCTCACTTATGACAATACACATACATATTCGTGTACCTCACCCACTGCTTACCTATAACCCTGTGCTCCCATGCCAGACAAAAACTTATGATAAGGCCCCACACCTTATCATAAAATCATTGCATTTAGTGAGAGGCATTGCCTCACACTAAATGAGAATAAAATCAAACTTGTAAAATATAAAGAAGAACAAATGTCTCTGTCCATCCATTTTCTAACACACTTATCCAGTCCATGGTCACGAAGAGCCTGTGCCTATTCTGGTAGCACTGAGTTGCCAACTTTATCTTAGGCACTTTTTCGTTATGCTGGCACAAATTAGAGCTGTCAGTGAATATAACGTACATCTTTAGGATGTGGGAGAAAAACTAGAGTAACCAGGGGGAAGTCCATCTGAGCTGAATGTGAAAGTGCAAACTCCAGGATCATAGACTGAAACTTAAGACAATGCAGCTGTGATACAGCATTGATATGCATCGTGCCATTTGTTAGGTTTTATAAAAAGCTGCTATTTCCAGGCTACGGCCCAGCACAGATGCCTAATCCATTGTTATCTTCTCTTAGGATATACTGTATAAGTGTGAAACTGTGATGACCCAGGTTGCCTGCAGCCTGACATCTTCCTGTACCTGGCACATCTATAGTCATGAACCAAGTGTGGACCAGTGCAGTGAGGACACACAAAACAACAAGAGTGGTGCGGTTTACTCAATCAATCAACTAATGTCCAATAAGTAAAATGCATTGCAGAATGTTCCAATAAATAAATAAGCCAATAACATCCAGGGCTTATCTGCAGTAGTTTAAAATCAATGACTAAATAAACAAATACATCCATTCAAGGGTTAAAATCAAGTCAAATACCTTGGAATTAAAATTGGGTTCCTTCTCTGCTATTTTACCTGTGAGCTGTGTGCCTCATTCTTCTTTGCCTCCCCTTGCTCACCTATTGGGTCTCCACAGCAAGTATGGTCATCCATTTAACAGCTCACATCCCAGACACCTCAGCCGGTCCCCACTAAGAACACCCAAAGCCTAGCTGCGTTGTCCCACAACCATCTTTAGGCATTCATAGAATGACTTTGAAAGTTGTTTTGTCACTCCTGCTTCCTAGATGCTCAGCAGAGGTGACCCACCCCTGAAACCACAGTTCCTCTCGCTCCCTGTGGGTCCACCTTCCAACCACCATGGCTCACACTCCAGATCTTTACTCCTTGCTTCTCCAGCACATCTCTTTTCCTTGATTTTCTTTTTCTCTACTTTCTTATTCAATCCTTCCTTTTCTTTTTTTTTATTCTATTCAACACAGGATCTTTTAGACTCTGTGAGTGCAGATGCTTTGCCTAACAACTTGTGGAGTGTCAATGAGGAACATCTAAGCCGATCACACTCGCACGTAAGTAAGCAATCACCTAGTTTCTCCTATTAAACACCCTGTAGAAACATAAACTCACACCCGCAATCCTGAGCTGCACTGTTTTTATTTAAAACGCTGCAGTGCCATGGACCCCTAACATGCTTCACCATAAAACCTGGCAAGAATTTCTCTCTTCAGAATCACTATAACTACGATTGAGTTTCACCCAACAATACAAAAAATATGGCCAAAGAAGACAACTCAAAATGCAACGTTAGAAAGCATTTGATTGTATCAAGCAAGAAACTGATTTAGTACTGGGAATAAAATGACAAATGAACTCCCAACAAGTATTGAAATATCAAAAAATGAAAAGCAAAAGCTACCAGTGCCTCCTTACAGCCTGCCTTTGGTTTGTCCCGTGTGATTCTGTGGCATTGCATTGTGCTAAATGAAGTTCTGTTTGATGTTATCTCTGTTATCTGTAACTTACTATGTACCCCCAGGTACATTTGTTGCATGTTGAAAATAATGTGAGCTTTTTTTGTATTGTGATCACAGATCGGCCCACATGTGAAAATCATGGTCTACTGCTAAATTTGACCTGGCACTGACATTGCTCATGCCCAAGTTATTTATGTGTGTCATTTTCACAGCCATCTGGTAAATGAAGACCCGATGACAAAGTGTCCTGTTTGCACTGTATAAGTTTTATTTTAATTAATTCATTAATCAATACCATTGAAATTGTATTAATTTCCTGCACAGTTTCAGATAACAGGATTTTTGACTAATATAATATCTCAAAGTCTGATTGATTATAGTTAGGCAAGTGCTGAAACTTCTTAGCATTTTAGTATGTTAGTTCCATAAAGCCATTACGTGTATTAGTTGTAAGAGACAGATGTTTTACGTTAATGTTAATAGTAAATTCACATACGTTTTTGCTTTGTTTAAATTTGAACAGATTGTATCTTTAACATGTATAATGGAATGTTCAGTTTTACCCCCTATAATCTATAAAGCAATGGAATGCTCTTAATGTTTTAGCTCTCAGATTATAGTTAGGTAGCCAGAAGGAAACAGGAACTAATAGACAGGCATTGAAGGGCTTAACTACAAAGAGGACTGTTTCAGTTATGTTAGGTAGAATGTCCAGAGGGGACTAGGCAGTCTCATGGCCTGGAACCCCTGCAGATTTTATTTCTTTTCTCCTACCGTCTGGAGTTTTTTTTGTTTTTTCTGTCCACCCTGGCCATCGGACCTTACTCCTTTTCTATGTTAACTAATGTTGTCTTATTTTAATTTCTTATTTTGTCTTTTGTTTTTTCTTTTCTTCAGTATGTAAAGCACTTTGAGCTACTC
Source organism: Polypterus senegalus (assembly GCF_016835505.1). Classification (NCBI taxonomy): domain Eukaryota; kingdom Metazoa; phylum Chordata; class Cladistia; order Polypteriformes; family Polypteridae; genus Polypterus; species Polypterus senegalus. The sequence continues at coordinate 225,585,781 of NC_053156.1, read as the reverse complement.
TTTTTATGAAAATGTGCTACATAAATAAATGTTGTTGTTGTTTTAGTTTTCTGACTGTTATGTTAACGTTACTGTTCATATGGTCCTAGTGAGTGGCATAACATATAGAAACTTTAAGAAATGTACCAAGATACTTAAACCTTAAATGAGATCATAGACAACAGCTGTCTTCCTTAGTTTTTGTGTGAACTAACCAACCAACCAACCATTGTCTAACCCGCTGAATCCGAATAGGGTCACGGGGGTCTGCTGGAGCCAATCCTAGCCAACACAGGGCACAAGGCAGGAACCAATCCTGGGCAGGGTGCCAACCCACCGCAGGACACACACAAACACACCCGGGCCAATTTAGAATCACCAATCCACCTAACCTGCATGTTTTTGGAATGTGGGAGGAAACCGGAGCACACCCACGCAGACAAAGGGAGTACATGCAAACTCCACGCAGGGAGGACCCGGGAAGCGAACCCGAGTCTCCTAACTGCGAGGCAGCAGCGCTACCACTGCGCCACCATGTCGCCCTTTGTGTGAACTATCTACTCTCTATATATAAAATCAAAGCCTAAAAGTGCAACGATTTTATGTGATTTTTTTTTTATGTCATGTTTTTTGTCACGCTTTAAATCAAGCTTATTTTAAAACTTACATATATATGTTTGCCATCATTCTTTTCAGAATTTATCAAACTGTGTTCGATTTTCAGAATCTTATTCCATTTTTAAATTGTAAATTAAAATATCAAGAAAGTCATGTTTTTTTATTTTTGATCGAGTACATTTTCTTTCACAGGAACAAACTATTAAAAAGCAAATTATCTATTCATAACACCAATGTTTGTATTTAGGTGATTTAGTTAGTTGAAGGTCAAGTTGCGAAGATCCATTGTATACCACTTAAGTTTTCACCTGATTTTTTTAAAAAAAAGTTTTTTTATCTATAAGAATATCAGTTAAAATGAATGGATCGGTTATTTAGTCTCTTATACATACTCATCGAGCATAGTGGACCTCAGTTTAACGGGAATATTCCAACCGGTAAGACAGTAAATATTTTATTCTCATTTCATGATTTTTACTCCGTTAAATAATAATTAATTTTTCTTTTACATATTTATAGAAATTCATGATTTTTGACTCCAATAAATAATCATGTTTGTACTATTTTACTACTATTCTGGCTGCAACAGGGGGTTGGCGCCAAAAGCACCAGGGGGCTTACCCCGCCAGTTAGTTTATAATTTCAATAAAACTGTTAAAACAAAAACAATTTAAAAAAGCTGTGATTCTTTCCTTTTGCACATTTGTTTGGTAGTATGTGATTAATATTTCCATTATTTTGTATACTTTAAAAACATTTCATTCCAGTTTAAGGTCCTGAAAAGTGAAAGTGTGGTTTATGTGGGTAAATGGAGTCCTGGCCTCCAAATTTAATCAACACTTCATTTTAAATCGTGATGGCTTTTTTGTACTTGTTTTTTAGTCTGTTATATTACTTATTGTATTTAAGTTTTATTGTTTTGATAAATATTAGATAACACCGTGTTATTTTTTTTTTTAAGAATTATATTATAGCTGCCAGGTTCAACAGCAATGCAAGTGTTGCTTTTTAACAACTCAACCTTTTCTGTTTTTGTTTTTTGTGTTTTTATTCCTGGATTCTGGCCTTGGGGTTTGATATACAGTAGCTGTAGTGTCATGATGTCACACGGTGGGCGTGGCTACAATATGAAATGGGCCTGGGTCACCAGCTTCAGTATGTGATGTCACAACAACCATTTTCTCCTATAAAAGCAGGTCTAAGTACATGCATGATTCTTACAATCAGCTTTTCTGCACTTGTAATATTTTCTCTTTGCAAATTCATAGCAGTTTCTTTTTGTTTCCTCCATGCTCTTTCAATTTTGTGATATTGGCATTTGATTCAATTAGCTGTATACTTTTCAAGATTCGTTTCATCACTGTAGTAGTTTTGTACCCATTAGGAGTTTATTTAATTAGGCAAATGCTCAGGTTACCTGCACAAGTTAAGGTGAGTGTAGTAAACCCTTGCGGGCTCATCCTGGAGCTGCTGTTTACTTTTGCCTCAGGCTACTGTTAGAGCCTTTTGAAATTCTTTTTCCACTTTCTACTGTTTTTTGTATCTTCTTGTCACAATTCAACAGAAATGACTGAAGTTAATTTAAGCTACATGTTTGTATTTTGAAACGATTACTATATTTAGAGTTATGCGCACTTGTTGCAGAAAAATTGCAAAATGACTAAAATTAGAAAAAAAAATCTTCAAAATGACGAGAGGGAAACATTGCAAGATCAATAACATAAAGTTAAAAAAAAATCATCATAATCTAATAAACTAACCAAAATTTGTCTTCAACAATTACTGTCAAATTCCTGTGTGCCTGAGAAACTTAACTAACTACACTGTGAAGTTTACAATATCCTCACAACTTGAACACCAGGGAACTGGTGATGGCAAACTTTAAAAAGTTGTGGTGATGATGTGTCATGTTGTGTCTTCTGGCTGTCATGTTGTTAACAAGAAGAAACCTATTTGAATTTCAGAATGGCGGCTCCCACAGAAAACAAAATGGTGGCATGCAAAAACAAAAATATAATGTGAAAAAATAAGAACAGTAGAAAAACAAGACTGAATGTACAAAATAAGTGCATAATGAAGCTCTGCATATTAAAAAAAATGATTTGTGACTTGTTGGGGCATTTCAGACCCCCAAAACTTAGACACAACTGCACAGTCCTATGTTCTAAAGACCTTTTATCCATAACAGTACTTTTACAGGTTCTCTTCCATTATAAACACAATACTTTATCATTTTGCTTTCTCCACTACTTCCAGGAAAGCTTTGTCTTCCTCCTCCCAACTCCAACTCCCAGATTGAAGTAAGGGAGTTCCATTTTTGCTGGACCCGGTAGTACTTCCTGTGCCCGAACATTGCACCCAGGAGACACTTCCAGGTCAGGCAGTACAGCTGTAAAATAAGAGGGTCCTCTCCCTCTGCTCTGCCTTCTGGTGGCAACCTGAAAACCCAACAAGGCTGCCCTACAGAACTGCACTTCCTATGCAGTCCTGTGAGTGACCACAGCAGAGCCATGCCAGAGGAGCACTGCCACCTCTCACACTGGGGGAGCAACTGTTCTTGTCAGGTACAGGTAGTCTCTTGCTGTACATCCATTATACCTTCTCCCACTAATGGTAGGGTTAGGAACCATCCTAGCTGGGATGCACATCCATCCAAACTGTCTTTTCTCTTGGCCAGGTAAGATACCACTCTATATTCCAATTGGGATGCCGGCCCATCCATTATGTCTATCACTTGTGATACTAATTTTGCAAAAACATATTGCTTTTTAAGGCTATGTATGTTTGATTTAAAGCAGGTCTGAAGATGCATTGCCATTTCTTTCCCTGCAAGTGTAGCTACCATCAGCCAACAGATGTTTAAGCTTCTCCCTTCCCAGACTGACTGGCCCACCTTATAAGCTTGTGTTGCTGATCCCTCTTATAATTTCAGAGGCATCTTCTAGATGAAAATTAGTTTGAATGCACCTAGTGGAGTAATTAAAAGAATAAATAAACTCAGAAACATGAGGGCCAGAACATGTCCTGGTAGCACCGTTAAGTAGACCATTTAATTTACATTTTAAAAAAGTTGCACCCTCTTTACGTCTTAAATTACAAACATGTTCTATGATAAATTAATGGCTTTAAGGCAGATGATGCATTACAAAAACTCTATTAATTTAGCAGAGTTTCAAATCAATGAAAGCTATTTTCTGTTACTGCCTTATGGGAGCTTTACAGAAAATCTTCTCCCATGCTTTTACCGGCATTTACAAGATGGGATGTGTCTCCATTTATGAACACTTAGGAACGTGCAAATGGAAGGAAGGCCAGCCTCATCATTCTAAAATATCACACACAGCTGCTGAAGCAGCAAGAAAGAGGTACCTCTTTTATTCCTGTACCAAACATTAGCCTCTGCAAAAACATTCCTCTTATATTATGTCATTGGCAGCTCTCATTTGGTCTTGTTCTGCATTTTGATGGCCACTTCCCTTCCTCATTTGATGCATGTTTCTATCTTAGCTGTACAACATGTGTATACTGTACATTGTGCGGTCATAAACAGTGTAGCCTAGTGGTTAAGATAAGGCTGTCCAAACGTAAATGTTGCCTGTTCAATTCCCTCACACTAATTCAAAGCATGTGGATACCTCTTCTAATTAGTGGGTTCAGCTCTTTTTACGCAAAGCCTTTGGTAACAACATGTTCATAAAATAAAGCACACAGCCATGTAATCTCCATAGGAAAATATTGGCAGTAGAATGAAGAGTTCAGTTACTTTCACTGTGGCAATGTCATAGGATGCCACTTTTCCATCAAGTCAGTCTATCACATTTCTACCCCAGTCAATTATGAGAGCTGTTCTTGGGTTATACATTTTTTAAGAACTGACAACCCTGACATGTAGCCATGTCCCAAAATGTAGAGGAAAGCTTTTGCCAGATATTGCCAGATTGATTCATAAATATATGAATTGGCTCAGATATATATATATTGGTTGAGATACATTGGTTTGAATACATCCATTCAGATATATACAGATATATATTTGTCTTTAAACACAGATAAAACAGAGATGTTAATTGTTGGAGGGAATGATGCTGATCACAATATTTTGTCATCATTTAACTCAGTTGGAATCCCCATTAATTTTACTGAATCAGCCCTCAATCTATCACTCAATCTTTGACTCTAGAATGTCATTTAAAGCGCATATTACAAAGTTGTCCAAATCATGTTTCTTCCATCTTAAAAATGTTGGGAAATGAAGGCACTTTCTAAAAAACAGGATTCTGAGAAATTAATTCATGTATTTATTTCAAGTAGGATTGACTACTGCAATACAGTGTTCACTGGCTGTGCAAACTGCTCTTTATTCACCCTCCAGTTAATCCAAAATGCTACTGCAGGAATTATTACAAGAAGAAAATATGAACACATAACTCCAGTTCTTAAATCCTTACACTGGTTCCCGGTTAAGTTTAGGGCAGATTTCCTTTTAACATACAAAGCATTACAAGGCCAAGGTCTGGCTTACTTGTCTGAACTTATCATGACTTACAAACCAGAGAGCACATTACTATCTTAAGATGCCGGTCTGCTTATGATTCCAAGGATTAATAAAATAGCAGTGGGCGCTCGAGCTTTTAGTTACAGGGCCCCTAAACTGTGGAATGGTCTGCCTGCTACTAACAGAGATGCCCCTTCTGTCTCAGCTTTTAAATCCCGGATGAAGACTCACTACTTCAGCTTAGCATAACCTGACTAGAGCTGCTGATTAGCTGTACAGACTGCATCTCTGTTGTTAGTCATTAACACTAAAAAGTAAGTAATATGATAGTTAGAATTGAATACTAACCCTCACCTATTCTGTTTCTCTTCTTAATACTCAAATGTGGAATTTGGTGCCACTGCCCACCTGCCAAGTTATTTTGCCTGCCTAAGGTTAAGTCATCCCTGATGGAGGATCGCAGGAATCATGGGAAAGAGGGGTCCTTTCATCAGATTGGCTGGCCCAACACTGTTTTAGCTGTGGAATGGCCAAATGGGGAGGCAGCTTGATGGATGAGGTCACCAGAACTGTAAACAAATCCAAATCATATTATGTGATATCATCTACTGTTAAATTCCGCTCTAGCACTTGTAAAATTTTTATTTTTATACTGTATTAAGGATTTGTTCTGTTCTGTGTATTGTATTGTATTGACCCCCTTCTTTTTGACACCCACTGCACACCCAACCTACCTGGAAAAGGGTCTCTCTTTGAACTGCCTTTCCCAAGATTTCTTACATTTTTTTCCCTACTTGAGTTTTTTTTTTGGGGAGTTTTTCCTTGTCTTCTTAGAGAGTCAAGGCTGGGGGGCTGTCAAGAGGCAGGGCCTGTTAAAGCCCATTGCGGCACTTCCTGTGTGATTTTGAGCTATACAAAAATAAATTGTATTGTATTGTACAGTGGGTGAGATATATATATTGGTTGAAATAGATTAGTTAAGATATAGATATTGGTTCAGATACATCTATTCCGATATTTATATTGGTTGAGATACATCCATTTGGATATATATATATAGAGGCAGCCTTAGGGGTTTGCGGGTCCTAGGGCTGACCAACCCCATGCGGGGCTGGTTACGTCAAATGCTGTTACCGGTATGTGTGGAATATATAAACTTGCGTGCAAATTTAATAAAAATAATTTTAACATACACCAGATTTTCTCATTACATTATTCAGCTACATTTTTGCAAGATAACACGCAGACTTTATCAAAATATAACTGGAGAATATAACTTGACAAATCTGTTCGAACAGTACATGCAGACCTCAAATGCGCGACCCCCTTGAGCATGAGGCCTGGGGCGGTTGCCCCACTTGCCACCCCCAAACACCGGTCTTGGATATATAGGTCGGTTCAGATATACACAGCTTTGAGACTGACACAAGTATTGGTTTTCACAAAGTCTGATGCTTCAATGTTTTTAGATCTTTTTGTCAGATGTTTCTAATGTATACTGAAGTATAATTACAAGCATTTCATTTTCTTTTTTTTTTAATTTTATTGAAATCACACAACATTCCATACAAATAGATCAATTTTACAAGAATAGGATTGAAAACAAATCAACCCCCACCCGTGAGAAAGAGAGCATGGGCAGCAGAATAAAACTTAAACCTAGTAAAAATAAGTAAATAGATAAATTAATAAGTGAATATAAAAGAAATGGAAAAGAAAAAGAAAATTTAAAAAAATGGGGAGAGAATCTGCTTCCTCAGTACTTTAAAAGCTTATTCTAAAATTTTATTGATTAGATCCTGCCAGGTTTTGAAAAGTTTCTGCACAGATCCTCTAAGTGAGAATTGTATTTTTTCCAATTTCAAATAATGTATAACATCAGTTACCCACTGACTTAAAAGGGGAGAGTTAGGATTTTTCCAGTTGAACAAGATAAGTCTGCGTGCCAGTAGTGCAGTAAAGGCAATCACAGTTTGTTTCTCCTTCTCCACTTTAAGCCCATCTGGAAGGACCCCAAACACAGCTGTTAATGAATTAGGAGGGATTGTGACAGCAAGGCTGTCTGAAAGGCATTTAAAAATTTTGGTCCAGAACAGAGGTGGGTAGTAACGAGTTACATTTATTCTGTTACATTTACTTGAGTAACTTTTTAAAAAAATTGTACTTCTAAGAGTAGTTTTACTGCACCATACTTTTTACTTTTACTTGAGTACATTTGTGAAGAAGAAACGCTACTCTTACTCTGCTACATTGGGCAACACTCGACTTGTTACTTTTTTCCATTTATACATTAAACTATATTTTTGCCAGAGAGAAGTCGCCAGTGGATCTACTGCATGACCGTTTTACCAATCAGACGTAGCAACCATAATCACATGACTATGTTTCACCAATCAGACTTCGCAACAATAATCACATGACTTCGTTTCACCAATCAGACGTAGCCATGCAGTCACATGACCACACACAAACTTCCTGCGTCTGCAGCCTGCGAGAGACTTTTTAGTCATGCGGGACTCCTGTTCAATGCTAAACAGTCACAGCTTCACTACAAGAACCCTGAGAAGCTTAACCATTACTTCACTGAGTGAAGAACAAGCATGTTTAAACCAAACCTGCACAGACAGTCATGGTAAAGTGAGACTTCTTGTACATGCACAAGCTGCGTTTTTCTAATATTATTTTCTATCAGCTGTGCTATTTGGAGGGCAAGTGTGTGATGATGCTGGTCCCCCACAGACTCCCTCTTCCCACATGGGAGTCTGCTGAACTCACACCATCGATAGTTATGACCGAGATGAGCTGACATATGAGGATAATTCACTGATGAGGCCAGATAATGGTGGAAAAAGTGCTCAAGTGCTTTTATTGAAAACCAGTCAAAACAAAATTAAAATCAACAAAAGTGTCAGTGGTGCAGTGTTCTAAAAAACAGTACATGTAAAAATCCATAAAAATCATTGTGAAAAGTAAGGATAAAAAAAATCAATAAATAAATCTGTTAAAATCTAAGGCTAAAATGCAGACTAACTCCTCCTGATCTCAGCCCACCACCTCACCCATTGCTTGCATAGCTGGCAGAGACTCAGCAGCCAAGAGCTCTATTCTTTGATTTCTCCCTTCTTTTTTTTGTTCTGACCCGTATTTATACACTCCTGTCTCCGTCAGCCCTAATCACACGCCGCAGGAAGCCAATGAAGAAATTGAGAACGATCGCACATGTAGGTGCGACTTGCTCCAACTACCTCATTAACTCCCCACGGTTGTGCAATTGCACCCACGGAGAGTGACACTGCTTTATGGATTTTTTTAAAGCTGTGGACCTGCTACACCACAAAGTGAATATACAGTTTTTTTTTAAATTTTATTGCAATCATTCCATACAAATCAATCAGTTTTTACAAAAAGTAGAATTGAGAACAAGTCGACCCCCAATTCCCCCCCTCCTCCGAGAGAGAGAGCAATGCAAATTAAATTTGGTCCAGAATGACGTTAATTTGGTGCAGGCCCAAAACATGTGATCCAGTGAGGCTGGAACTAGTTTGCAGCGTTCGCAGGATGGATCCTGCCCTGGAAACATTTTGGAGAGTTTTAAGCAAGACAGATGCGCTTGATATATAATTTTGAGTTGAATAATTGTATGCTTTGCACATATGGAGCTCAAGTGAATTATCTGCATTGCCATTTTCCACTCCTTTACTGATATATTAATTGAGAGATCTTTTTCCTAGTATCCTCTTGGATCTTAGAAAGGGAGGGAATATAAAATGATTTTATATATTGCAGAGATGGTGTTTGAGTCCTTGGGATTGAGCAGTGGATATACAGTATTATACTGTCAGTGTACATTATATCTTGTCACTGTAAGTAGTTTGCGCTGTTCAAACATAAATGTTACCTACTGTAGGTATTGGCTTCAAAAGCTTTGTTGAGAAAATCTGAGATTTGGAACTTTGTGTTATTTGTGCATCTGTATTTTGTAAAGATGTTATTTTTACTCATATTTTTTATTTTATTATTTGGAAATAGCAGAATTTGCACATTATTTTATATTTTTGTCTGTCTCATTACAACATTTCTAAAAAATAAATCATTTATTATGTTCAAACAGTTCCTCGGTACTTGAGTAGTCTTTTCACCAAATACTTTTTTACTCTTACTTGAGTAATTTTTTGGATGACTACTTTTTACTTCTACTTGAGTAATATTATTTTGAAGTAACGCTACTCTTACTTGAGTACAATGTTTGGTAGAAATGCTGTCTGCGTCCTCGAAACTGGTCAATATATTTTCCAGCATAGAAGGAGGTGGGAGGAAATTACAAGCATTTCATATGTTTCAAATGCTCAACTTCTGGGCCAAATCCTGACTGATGGTAGCCCATTCTTGCATGATGATTGACAGCATGCCAGGGCGAATTGTAGAGGTCTTGAAAAAGAACAGCCAACATTGCAAATATTGACTATTGCATAAACTTAATGTAATTGTCAATAAAAGCCTTTGAAACTTATGAAATACTTGTAATTATACTTCAGTATACCATAGAAACATCTGACAAAAAGATTTGAAAACACTGAAGCAGCAAATTTTGTGAAAACCAATACTTGTGTCATTCTCAAAACGGCCCACGACTGTACATCAGTTTGGGTAGAACAAACCAGGGGTGAACAAGTTCCTTTCTACTGCAGCTACAGCCACAACACACATAAAAAACATTAATAATAACTCATAAACTTCCAATATTATTTAGGAAAATCGCAACATTTTACTGACCAAAAATTCGGATTATTTGTAAACAAAATCTGTCCTCCTCTCTTTCCTCAAAAACAGTTCAATTACTCTGTCGTACAGATTATCCGTGTGCGTTCCATCAAAAAGTCCCTTTCTATCGCCATCGAAGCTAATGCTGAAAGTCTAACCTGCCCTGTTGTATTTCTGGCATAAGTTTTAATTCGCTTTAGGGCTGAAAATGCCCGCTCGACAGAAGCAGTGGACACGGGATTGGTCACCACCAAATATACCAATGTGTAGAGCTGCCCCATGCTCTCATTTAGATTTTTCTGATGAAGGAAGGCAAGGAGATTAGTGGGCGATTTTCCTGCAAAATCATCCATGGCATACATTACAGTCAGTTCTGTTTTTAGCCGAGACAGATCAAAAAGTGCTCCGTGGCTCTGTGTTAAACTGGAGAAGGCTGCATGCGGGAAATTTTTCTTGTATTCCCGAAACTTCTGGGGGTCGAGGAGCGTGACAAACATCAGTTTTTCGTGGTCTTGAAATCTGGTCTGTGTCTGGCAAATAATATTGTCCAGAATCCTGCCATGGAGTTGGCGGTAGTGCGTGCAAGGATCTAGCGATTGACCTCTTTGTGTGCTTGGAGCACCTGCGGCGCGTTCAGTGGCCTCATAGAGTTCCTCATATCGGCTTCTATCCAATCAATGGGTCTGAATACGGTGACGTTGCCGTATGCCTGCTAGAGGGCCCTACTGACACCAACTCAAAATCTGATTGGTTGAAGCAACAGTTTAATCGACATTTATTTTGTGTTAGAGGGCCTGCAGAATGGATTGTGAAGGCCTCTTTGACTTTGACTCTGCCTGGCAACAAATGATGGCTGAAATGTAATTGGTTAAATGCTTTAATACAAAAATACATGTCTGGAAGCAGAACAACCATCCGAAAAGCTATGAAAGGAAGTGGACAGACTATTTGGAATTATTTAATAAGTATTCATGGACAAAATATAATTAACATCAGTTTGTGATTCGGATATTTTTTTAGGCCAGCAGAGAAGGCCTTGCAGGCCCTGACGGCCCACCACTGACCAAGCTCATGGTTAACTCATCAGGTCTTACATCACCGGTCAGCGCCTGACACAATTTTCTGCCGCTTTCTCCAGTAAGATACCGGAATAATCTGACCTTATTGTTTTCCTCTGCCTCCGGCATTGCAAGTTCTGTGTATAATGTGAACTCGTCCTTCTATGTTCTCCATGACTTCGCCAGGTCTTTAGCATCGAGGCTTTATACTCTTCTCATTAAACTTGTATCTCGTGAATATCTCATACGATCTTACAATGTCCATGGCTTTATTTAATTTTAGCTCAGACCCAGCACTTAAAGGTTTCTCTCGCACTTTCGCTGAGTTTGTGCCAAACACTATTCTATCCCTGACCATCTCATCTTCGTTTGCATAAACACAGCCCTTCACCAGCAATTTTAACTCCGTTAGAAAGTGATCAAAAGTCTTGTTTATACCCTGCGTCCTCTCAGTAAACTTGTATCTTGCAAATATCGTATTCATCTTAGGCATGACAAACGCCAGCAGCAGCGTGTCTATGAACTTAATTTAAACTTAAGCTTTACACCTTGCTTTCATATTTGTTTGCATAAGCACAGTCCTTCACCAGAAATTTTAACTCCATTACACCAATTTTAACTCCCTTACAAAGTGATCAGAAGTCTCGTTTACACCCTGTGTCTTCTCATTAAACTTGTATCTCGCGAATATCGTATTCGTCGTAGGCATGACAAACGCCAGCGTGCGTGTCTGTAAACTTAATTTAAACTTACAGTTTACACCGTGCTTTGTTTCCACAGTAGCTGCACTTATGAATATGCTTGTATGCATCACTCGCTTCATATTGTTTTGCTGCCTTCTCAATTGTGTAATGCGTTTTTTGAACAGGTTTCATTCATTGAAGTTTTCACTACCCAAATCGGTACATCAGAATCTAAGATGTTTAATAGGCATTCCCGGTATTAAGTTGTGGATTTGCCTGCGAATATTTAGCGGCAGCGTGTCTATGAACGTAATTTAAACTTAAGCTTTACACCTTGCTTTCCTATTGATATGTGTACAAAGGCTTGTTCAGCATCAGAGGGTTTCCGCAGTAGCTGCACTTATGAATATGCTAAGCACAGTCCTTCACCCATGAATATTTACCTTATATGGGCAGGCACTCAATTACGTGGGAGGCGTGATGATGCGGGATGCAACTCAGCCTCACACAGCAACCGAGCTGCAGGCTATGGCCGTTTATATGGATGAAAGTAGGTTCCAGTTATGACCGTTACACGTAGAATTTCAAAATGAAACCTGCCTAACTTTTGTAAGTAAGCTGTAAGGAATGAGCCTGCCAAATTTCAGCCTTCTACCTACACGGGAAGTTGAAGAATTAGTGATGAGTCAGTGAGTGAGTCAGTGAGGGCTTTGCCTTTTATTAGTATATATATATATATATATATATATATATATATATATATATATATATATATATATATATATATATATATATATATATATATATATATATATATATATATATATATATACTCAGCAAAAAAAGAAACGTCCCTTTTTCAGGACTGTGTATTTCAACAATAATGTTTTAAAAATCCAAATAACTTTACAGATCTTCATTGTAAAGGGTTTAAACAATGTTTTCCATGCATGTTCAATTAACCATAATCAATTAATTAACATGCACCTGTGGAATGGTCGTTAAGACCTTAACAGCTTACAGAAAGTAGGCATTTAAGGTCACAGTTCTAAAAACGCAGGACACTAAAGAGACTTGTCTACCGACTGTGAAAAACACCCAAAGAAAGATGCCCAGGGTCCCTGCTCATCTGCGTGAACGTGCACTAGGCATGCTGCAGGGAGGCGTGAGGACTGCTGATGCGGCTAGGGCAATAAATTGCCATGTCCGCACTGTGAGACGCCTAAGACAGCGCTACAGGGAGACAGGAAGGACAGCTGATCATCCTCGCAGTGGAAGACCACGTGTAACAACACCTGCACAGGATCGGTACATCTGAATATCACACCTGCGTGACAGGTACAGGATGGCCACAACAACTGCCCGAGTCACACCAAGAACACACAATCCCTCCAATCAGTGCTCAGACTGTCCGCAATAGGCTGAGAGAGGCTGGACTGAGGGCTTGTAAGCCTGTTGTAAGGCAGGTCCTTACCAGACATCACCAGCAACAACGCCGCCTATGGGCACAAACCCACCTTTGCTGGACCAGACAGGAGTGGCAAAAAGTGCTCTTCACTGATGAGTCACGGTTTTGTCTCACCAGGGGTGATGGACGGATTCGTGTTTATTGTCGAAGGAATTGAGCATGTCTGGGACCTGTTGGATCGCAGGTTGAGGGATAGGGCCATTCCCCCCAGAAATGTCCAGAAACTTGCAGGTGCCTTGGTGGAAGAGTGGGGTAACATCTCACAGCAAGAACTGACAAATCTGGTCCAGTCCATGAGGAGGAGATGCACTGCAGTACTTCAAGCAGCTGGTGGCCACACCAGATACTGACTGGTACTTTTGATTTTGAGCCTCCCTTCATTCAGGGACACATTGTGAAACATTTTTAGTTTATGTCTTATGGTGTTCACTCTTTTAGTGTTCATACAAATATTTACACATTAAGTTTACTGAAAGTAAAAACAGTTGAAATTAAAAGATCGTTTCTTTTTTTGCTGAGTATATATATATATATATATATACATATATATATATATATACATATATATATATATATATATACATATACATATAATATATATATATATATATCTGAACCAATTTATATATTTACTGTACAAAGCAATCTTTTTGTCCTGAATGGCCCCTCATACAAGTGATATACAACAAAGTATCAAATATGAATGCTTTAATAGACCTACCATTGCTTTGTATTAAACATTATGGTGCCCTAAAATGAGGGAGACCAGGTAGAAAAAGTGTTGTCATTTCTTTGTGGTGTGATTGAAACGTATGCAAATCCCCTTAATTGAAACTCTGCAACATGCGCTTTAATTGCAGCTGGTTTGTTTTATTTGTAATTTTAAGCTGTGGAGCTGAGGAGTAAATCAAGGAAAAATGTACCTTTGTCCCATACATTATGAAGGGCACTGTAGTATTTGAAGTGCACATGAATTCATAAATTGAAAAATAACAAATTATTGAAATGCAATAAAGAGGAGTGAGTTAGTTATTATATCAGATAATATTTTTACTGTACTCTTTACACATGACCTACAAACCTATAATAAAAATTGAACAATCAACAAAAATCAAAGCAACTTAGAACAGTCTAGACAAGAACAGTCCATTTAGCCCAAAGCTTGCCAGGTCTATCCAGTTAATTCTTCCAAAATAATTTCGAGTCTAGTAATCAAGACTTGTAATTCCATATTAATAAGAAAAAAATGGGTCTTGTGAAGCCTCATCCAGCTTTGTTTCCCACCATGGGCACTGGCTCAGTGTGCAGCTGGTGTTGATAAGCTGGTTAGAAAATGGATGGATGGATTAGGTTGTAGTGATTCTTTGGGGTGTCAGCTTGTTGTCCCAATACTGACACAGGCAGTCTCCCATACTCACGTCCAAAAAACATGCACAATGTTTGTAGGTGTACACTGTGGTGGGCTATCATTCAATCCACATTTATTCTTATTTGTGCACAATGCTGCTAAATAGATAGCAGCACCCCATAACCAAGGATTATATAAGGGATGAGAAAACAAATTTCTTAACATATACTGTAGGTAGGAATTTAATGGCTGCAAATTGTATTCAATTTAATGGCACAACTTAAGACCTAGGCTTTTGTCTTTTTACTGGAAAGAGGACTTCTGTGTTTTCCAGATTTGCATATGTGTTCAGAGTGCATGAAGCGTTGATCTTTGGTGTGTGTGTTTATGCTTGCTAAGAGACTTCTCCTCATCAGGTGAGGGGAACAGCATTATTTAAAGATAACTCAATGCAGACAGAACTTCCTAAATGTTACAACCAATTCATAGGCTCTGCAAATGTGAAATCTTTTAATGTACAGTACCAGAGGCATGGAGTCGGATGTCATCAAAAGGACATTTAAAACAAAAGCAAGTGGTTGGAACTTATTGCTTACAGCAGGGGTACTCAACTCAACTCTATGGCAGGAGCTCTGCTCCTGGAGCACCACAGTGGCTGCAGTGTTTCATTCCAGCCAGTTTCATAATTAGAGGGCAGGCCTAGCAGATAATGAAATTTGCTATGTAATTATATGAATTATATAAAATAATTATAAGAAAAACATTAGCTTTCAAGATTTCAAGAAGGCTTTTCATATCCTTCACCAAAGCCATCCTTCCTTTATCTGCATCTGCTCGCCCAGTTGAGGGTTGCAGAGGCCACAAACCAACCCTGGTCCAGTTGTTAGGTCACCACAGTGAACGTGTAGGAAGACTCCTTCACTACTACACCAATTAAAATCTAACATGATTGATTTTTGGGGATTGTGAAGTGAGACAATGCATGCAGACTCAGGGAGAACATGTAAAATCCAGACTGTGGTGACCGGGCCAGGACCTAAATCAGGTTTTGTGGAATTGTGAGGCAGCAGCGCTAGCAGCCATTAACAGCCTCCTTCACCAATGCTGAACATCTATGAAAGGTTCTTTACTTTAAAGCTCAATTCATCTATATTTTGTATATTGCCCCTCAAAGGTGACACAGTTACAAAGCACTGTACAAAGCAAATAAGCTTAAAAGGCAGCCGATAAGGAATACTTGATAATGTGCTTGTGTTCTCAATAATGTGATTGGTGCCATACAGCATACACTTCATATAAATATTTTATGAATGCAGGGGCATAGCCAAGAATTAAGTTTCAGAGGGGATGAGAAAGTACATGAGTCAAAATTCCATCTAAGATTAATCTGTTGGAACTGTAATAAAATACAGGGGTGGGCAAAAGTAGGTTTACAGTTGTGAGTACCTGAAACACAGACTTTATTCTTGGATTATTATGTATTTATTAATTATTGTATTATTTGCCTTCTTTTTATTATTATTATTAAAGTGTGCTTGATTATAGCAAGCAGACTACAAGAATGAAGGCTGACAATTTGAGCACTTACAAGATTGTACCTAAGTGCACTGTGTCATTATGACATTCTTTTGAGTTAATAAAGCTATTGTAATAATCATAACCTGCATGTATTTTTCCACATGAACAACTGTAAACCTAGTTTAACCCACCCAAGTATATTTCAAGGGGCTCAAACCAGAAATCCCTACCAGCTTTGTATGGACGCTATAAATTAGTAGTGATTTACAAGTATACACTGTGCAGGATACATTCAAAGAGTTAGACTTGCATGATTGATCAGACTATTTCAATTTTGAGATACTTTGAAATGTGCCTGACAGATCTTAAATTGTAGGTTAGACTTACAATCTCTTGAAATGATTTCCTGACAGTTTAAATCATCTACAATCAGATTCCTTAAAACTATGGGTGTGGGGACATCTGTGCAAGTGTGCCTGCCATCAGCCAGCCCAGGGTTGATTCCTGGCTGGCACCTGATGATTCTGAGATAGTCACAATTCACTGTAGCACTGAACTAAATAAGCAAGTAAAGAAAATGGGCAGATGTGTTTATGGGTTGTGCCTCAGCTGCTTCAAATAAAAATTGTGAAAACCCATCTAAAGAGTGGAAAATTTCATCTTCAGAAAGCTATAAGTGGTCATTGAGGACATGCAAATGATGAGGAGCTGTGCACTTTCTGTCTGGCTTCTCAAGTGTCCGAAAATCAAAGTATGAATCTTAATAATAATAATAATAATAATAATCTGCGGTGTTCTGGCGCCCTGCCCGGGGTTTGTTTCCTGCCTTGCGCCCTGTGTTGTCTGGGATTGGCTCCAGCAGACCCCCGTGACCCTGCAGTTAGGATAGAACAGGTTGGATAATGGATGGATGGCTAATAATAATAATAATAATACATTTTATTTAAACAGTTCCTTTCCCATGCTCAAAGTGTTTCATAGAAATTTAGATTGAACAACAAAGCATACACAACATTGAATACAAGTAATATCTGTGTAAATGACTAAATAATTTTAAAAAAGGATATGCAAAGCATTGAAATAGATTTAAAACGTTGTAGGTTATTAATAGAATTGTATGTTCAATCCTGTAAGACTGCCTCGCAGTTAGGAGACCCGGGTTCACTTCCCAGGTCCTCCCTGCGTGGAGTTTGCATGTTCTCCCCATGTCTGCGTGGGTTTCCTCCCACAGTCCAAAGACAAGCAGGTTAGGTGCATTGGAGATCCTAAATTGTCTCTAGTGTGTGTGTGTGTGTGTGTGTGTGTGTGTGTGTGTGTGTGTGTGCGCCCTGCCCGGGGTTTGTTTCATGCCTTGTGCCCTGTGTTGGCTGGGATTGGCTCCAGCAGACCCCCGTGACCCTGTAGTTAGGATATAGTGGTTTGGATAATGGATGGATCCTGTAAGACACAGGGAGCCAGTGAAGTCAGAGCAGGATGGGTGTGACGTGCTCGCAGTGTAAGGACTCTTGCAGCAGAGTTTTGAATCAATCAGAGTTGTGATAACAGATTAGATGGGGCACCTTCCATTGCAGAGTTACAATAATCAATGCAGGATGTGATACAATTACGGACAATTTTCTCAGCATTGGAAAATGAGCAAACACAGGATGTGTTATGGAGGCAGTAGAAAGAAAGTTTCTTAATGTGGTTTATGTGGTTAGAATAAGGAAGGGAAGAATCAAAAATGACACCAAGATTGCTTGCAGAGGAATGAGCTCTGATAAAGTCATCACCAAGAGTGATTGAAAAGGAGCTCATTTTCTTAAGCTGGGCTTTAGTGCCAAGTAGCATGGCTTTGGTGTTGTTGCAGTTCTGTATTTCATCCAGGTTTTAATTTCACTGAGGCACATTGTCAGCTAAGAAAGCTCTGATGAACTTTCACTTTTAACACTGAGTATCATCTGCATAAAAATGATAAACCAGTCCAAAGTTATGAACAATGTGGCCAAGTAGAAGCACTTAGACACTGAAGAGCAGTGAGCCAAGGACAGAGCCTTGAGGGATCCCTTGTGTGACTGGTGCTGAACTGGCCCTTGTGTGCCCTGCAGGGAAGCCTGCCTGATAGTAAAATGGATATCTACCAGGTACTGCTGCAGAAGAGCTTTTTCTTTTCATTGCCCAGCCTGTGCTACATCAGCCGTGAAAAGCATGGTTCCAGAATGAATGCAATAGAAATTAAGTTTCCTTGAAGTCATTCAGTCATTCATTTTCTAGCCTGCTTGGTCCTGAACAGGGCCACAGGGGTCTGCTGGTGCCTATCACAGCTAGCATAGGGCACAAGGAGGGAACAAACCCTGGACAGGGTGACTGTTATAGCACAGCCTGGGCATTGAAAAGAAAAAGGTTCTCTGCGGCAGGCTTTGGTTTCCTAAAAGTGTAAAGAAATACTCTGTATGAGTAAAAACGGGAACCAGCCCTGGATGGGATGCCAGTACACCCCAGGGCAAATTCACATACACACACACGCGCCCCCAGAAAATATACCGAACTACCAAAGTTTAGGAGGAAATCCCCATGTAAACAGAAACAGAACCTGAAAACTTGAGATTGGGGATTTGAACCTATGACACAAGATGTATGAGGCAGCAGTAGCTGGCCGCTGAGCCACAGTGCCTGTCCCTTTAAAATTTCGCACAAATACATTTGTGTTCAAAATAATCAGGCCGTATCTGCACCAGCTGGACTGGAGCCACACCCACAAGCAGGCACTCATGCGTTTGTACCACAATATGTTTGAGGACTTCCTGTTGTCACCCTCAACGTTGTTTTGAATTTATAACTTTTGACACTAGGCACAATGTTTTTTTTTAGAAAAGAAAACGTTTAAAGTATTCTTTCACAGACTGGGATGGTCCCTTGAAGGTGAGTTAATCAGCACTCGCTGTCTTCATGAGCACATTTACCTGAAGTCCACTAGCATCACACAATTACATTAACACTTTGAACACAGCAGCCACTAGATGGACAGCATGGCCTTGTGGGTATTAACGCTACTACTGTCTGCGAGCCACAGAGACTGTCTGAGGTCTAACAGTTAGACTACATGTCTATCTGAGCTGTCTTGTGCAATATTAACCAAGATAAAATGTTCTGAAACTTCCTTAAATGAACATGAAATATATTTATATGATATTTAAAGATCGGCAGCTGACAATTTTAGATATTTCAAAGTGAGCTGAAAGACCAATAGAAAAAGAGCACAGGAGATTGGAGGGGAATAAGCTGTAAACCAGCTGAAAAACACAACCAGTCATCTGACTTCTATGAACATGGCAGACAGGAATTATCACCTTTTAATTCTCACTGGCACGTTTCATGTAATTTGCATGATGTGTAATGACAAGAACCTCACGTTTGTCCTTCAGAGCCTTGACTGAACCTGTTGCAGCCCCCCCCAAAACACAAAAAGTTCACCCTAAAGCCAAATAGCACAGTTCAGAGTCCAGCACTCCCAGATTGTGCTCAGTCATCCTCGAGTCTGTTTCTTAGAACTTAAAATCAAACACATTTCAATTTATTCTTAGATCTTTGTGCAGTCATTCCATTTTCAGTTTCTATGTGTTAAAGAGAAAAAGGAAATCAAAATGGTAAATGTGATAGACACTGTGTGTCTGGGAAACAACCTGCACTTTACAATATGAGACCACTACTTCAAATGGATGTGCCACCTTTAAATGCACCACATCTCCCTTGCAAATTGTACAAGTGGACCATTTGGAAGGCTGAAGAAGGTGAATAAAACAAACTGATTCTCCTGCTGGGCCAGCTTTGCAAGACACGTATTAGTACTAATAATGGTAGTAGCAGTGTTGTCACGTGTACAGAGTACAACGGAATTCTTATTTGCATGTCTGACCAACATGCCACACATCTACAGTCTGCAGTGCCATGATAAACAAGGCTTAGGTCCATCCTAATGATCTCTTCTTATTCAAGACTCATGGGAAAGAAAAGTCACAATGTCTGCACGTCAGCCCCATACAAAAAATCATTCATTAATTCATATGTCAATCTATCTTATTCCAATGCAAGGTCTCAGGGAGGCAGGGCTTATTCTGACAGGTTTGACTGGTCCTTTAGTGAATTAACCTGATTGGTTGCTGGGGAGAAACCGTCCCTCAATATGATATCAGTCAGTCATAGGGCATATTTACAATAAACATTCTGTTCAATTTAACATCCTCATTCGGACTAACCTGAGCAACCCGGTGATTAGGGGAAGTGAAATATCCAGAAAAAAATACCCACTCAGACACGATAACAATGCGCAAACTCCACACTCACTGAATATTTCAGCGATGGGGCAGCTATACTAAATACTGTGCTACCCTACAATATTAATAACTTACCAAAATAAGTAGCCCAACAGGTCATGCCAAAAAACTCTTGCCGACTACACTATAAAGGCCTATGAAGTCACCATCAGGAAATAAATGATGGGTGTGTTGTTAACATTGCTTGCAACAAAACCAATTCAAGGCCCATGGCATGGATGCTGTTCTGATAGATTTACCTGTTCTGAGGTGGGCTCAAATGATCATTTTTCTAGCCCTCAACTGCAAGTCACTACATCACTACACTGTGTCACGGTTTACACAGAGTCTGCATATTCTCCATTTTCTCTGGATAGTTCACTTCATACAATACATCAAGGGAATACAGAACAATTAATGGAATACTCTGAAGAGATAAGATATTGGGACAACTTGTCTATTAGCTAACCAAACAATCCTGATTGACCGGATGATCTTCTCCTATTTATAAGATTGTGCAAATGTCTAACAGCTCACCTAAGGCCTGTCGAGCAGACCTGAAAGAGAACAGTGGATTAACACCTATCATACATTTCACTCAAGGGTGGCTGGTGGCATTGTATTATAGTCAGTTACTTAGTCTGTGGCACGTTCATTAGGGTAGGGAGACATGAAAATAACCAGTGGCATACCAACTTTTGTGGGGGTACACAAGCATGGTGCACAGCCATGACATGGACAATGTATTAAAAGTGTACCAGTGTTTGTGATGAGAGAAAGTTGAAAGATGAAATGGTGTGAAGACGAGAACTCCTTCACACCTCAACACAGCTCTTATATCTAACCAGCCTAACAGAAGGCCAGCCCTTGGAGGACCTCACTAATTGGCTGTGTGATCCAACACTAAACTCAACATTAAACATACAGCACCTCATATGACTTCTAGTCAGAAGAGTTGTAAAATTTAACAACTTAAGTTGTTGGGTCTCGTTGCATTGAGGATTTCAAGTTAAAAGACTAGGAATTGCAGGGGATGATACATTACATGACTCCTTGATGACAGCACTGTTAGAAACTTCTGAAGTATCGTGAGCTCAGCGCATGCTGATAGCCAATTAGAGTGCAGCCTGACAGCACTGCCGCCTGTACAAACGCTTAGCTGGTATCTTTTCTTTCTCCTATTTCCATTCTGTCACGTTATAACAGACATCGGACAGATAAGCCTCGTTTCTGTTTGCACAGTCCAAAACTCCCCACTTTTGTTTTTTTCCTTGCAACTATATTGTATGCGCTGTACTTCTGCATTAGCACTTATTGGTGGTCAGCTCTTGGACACACACAAGCCTGCCCACCCCTACGACATAGGGGAAAATTGCTTTTGTCGAGCAAATTGCAGAAGGGACTGCATGAGTTGTTGGAGTTGTCACAAATGAAGTCCACAACTGGAAATCATTGGAAAAGTCGTGCAGTGTGTGGTGGGTTGTTCACCAGCAATTACTTTCATGCTGTACGAGGTATCATCTCCATTTATGTCTGATGCCATTAAGAAACTGCTGTACTTTTCTATTTTATAATTCCTAAAGTAACAATTGGGTACAGTATACACATTCATACTCACAGCTGATTAATTCAGTGTTGTAAGGTGGCAGAGCCTATCACGACAGCACTGGGTGTAATGCAGGAACCAATCATAGATGGCCCCCCAGTTAATCACAGGGCCCACTTATGTACACAGCCACTCTTATACTTAATTTTAATTTCACAGATCTTAAAGAAAAGCTGAAGTAGCAAAAGAAAAACAGGCAGGATGTTTATCTTCTACATAAACAGCAATAAGAAAGCAGAATTCAAACCCAGAACATCGGATCTATGATGTTAGCTGTGCTAACCACTGCGCCACCCAAAGTAACCTGGTATACAAATGAAATTAGACTGCTAACTGACTAACCAAGAGTAAGAAATGAATGTTACATGCCTCAGAGGTAAACGCTCATCCAAGGAAGGCTTCTGCCTGATTTCTGGCTGCTACTTGGCTCAAATGGTCATCACACCCAATGACTACAACTAAGGATCTTCAAATCATCTGAAACCCCACAACACTGTCCATACAGGTAAAAAAATAAGCCCTTCAGTTACTTACTTGCCATCTTCAAGTTTAGAGACAATATCCAAAACAGAGACTGACTTCCGGTCAACACCTGTGTCATTCATCATCAGCCTCAGAAATGGTGGAAAAAGCAGGAGCGAGTGTTACAGATGTGAGGCCGTCTGACTGAAGAAGCAGGGTATCCTGCTCTGTATCACTGAGACATGCGCTCGGCACTTTCTGGAAAAAGCATTCACTGGTTAATAAAAAATCACCACAAGAGGAAGAGAAAGCAAAGCCCGCAAGCCAAAATTAAGGTGGGGGAGGGATGCTTGCGCAAACGCAAAGCTGGCTGAAATAGAGGTAGTCCATTTTGCTCTGGTGATTATTCCAACAAAAAAGATATCGATTCTATTGCTTATTTTCCAGCTTTCTTTAATTACTAAAGAAAATCTGGGAGGCAGGAAAGAGCTTCAGCATGTCAGGCAAAGTGATGAGGATCAAAGGTTTCATGT
This sequence comes from Polypterus senegalus, assembly GCF_016835505.1. NCBI lineage: Eukaryota > Metazoa > Chordata > Cladistia > Polypteriformes > Polypteridae > Polypterus > Polypterus senegalus. Next base: position 225,562,960 of record NC_053156.1, on the reverse strand, counting down.
CTCATATGTGTTGAATTAACAAGGTGCAGATTGGCACCAAGTGCTGAACTTTCTCAGACAGCAGTGACTTCTTCTTTAATGGGTCACTCAAATGATGTCTGCTTTTTTGAAAAGTCCAGTGGCTGGCAGTTATGAAATACAGTGAAGACTCTTTGCCAGTTTTTAGTCTACAGAATTGCTGGGATGGATGGTGGTGGCAGCAAATAGCAGTCTGCTTTTCAGCTGGTATCCCCTGGGCAAAAACCACAATGTAAAACTTCATGCATCATCAAATCCACTTATTCTAGCTAAGGGTCATGGGAGCATTGACAGCATTGGTTGTCAGGCTTTTTCATGTGTATACCAACACTAATTCATAATGGACCAATTTAGATGTCCAGGATGTGGAAGGAGAAATCAGAGTACCTGAAGAAAAGCTCATAAAAGCATAGTGAGAACATGCAATTCCACACTACTAGCGCCCAGGCTGAAATCTGTACTCAGGAGGTGTAAGGCAGCAGTGCTAACCACTGCATGGCCATGATGTACAGTTTCCCTGCGCGTTTGTGTCAATTCACAAATGAAGGTCAGTTGATCTGCTTGCAGCCAGCTGCTGGGAAGAAAATCTGAGTGTGTGTACAAGAAGGCAGGTGCTGACAAAAATCAAGACAATTCTCGAAGGTTACTGCAGTCTTTCTATAAATGACTACTCAAACAGCTGTAGTCACACTTCCCAACCCTGAGTCTCACAACTGAAGTCACAATCTAAACGCAGAGTTTGTGCAAATAAATAGATGCAGCTATTAGTATGGTAAATGTGATTATGTTTAAGGCCATTAGAGGATGTAACTGATTGTCTGCTACTGCATACTTCAACATGGCAGGATGACTCCAAACATCGTAACTTCTGCACGCCTAAGCTACAATTGCAACTGAAATTCATTACCATCTTGTACATGTACAGGACTGGAATTGCTACATGATAAAGTCAGACTGCACACTGCAAATGTTATTCGTGATTTGTTACAGAGGTTTGCATGAGAGTTGCTGGACCCTCCACCCCACAACGCATGACCACCTATTAGATTTTTGTCTCTTTGTTCATTTCAAAAGCTCACTAACTCAATGGTGATGCGCAAAATGCTACCACCTCCTAACCACAACACCTTTTCCTCAAGGGTGAGATGTTTTAGGTTTAATGATGGAACAAATGCCTTGACAAGCTTTGAGATTAGATGGATGAGTAGATTTGAATAAGACTTTGTTTTGTATGAACGTGAAAGATCAATTTACTTTATTCTTTGGTTACTTGCAAAGTTATTTTAAACATAATGCATCCCGATCATACTGAGCAAAGGACAGGGTCAATATGAATAAAATGTACTAAGTAGTGAAACCACAAGGGGGCATCACTTGGCTCCAAACCACAGACATAGTAATGTCCAACACAATTCCAGGTTCAAATAAAAGGTTTTTATTTGCTTCCAACACATTCTTACACAAACACCAGCCATAATGCACAATTATCAATTCTCTACTTCCACCTCCCTTAGAGTGTTGCCTGCTGCCTCCCAACTTTGATTTGATTAAGTGCAATAGACTCTAGTTGCGGATCTCCAGAGCTCCATTTCATTGAGGAGGTTGTCACTTTATATCATGCGTCAGTGATAACACATGGTTAGGTTACACTATGGTTAAGTTTAGGGTTGGTGGAGAGTTATCTGACTAAAGTCAAGTAAACCAAGTGACAAAAACCTACAGTCCAATTGCGATTTTACTGAATCTCAGATCTGCGGAGGTCTGCAGCTGGATACATCTCATTAAGTGAGGGGACAGGCTCTTTTTAACTTCAACCTAGACAGTGCTTGTGGTTTCACACCCTCATCATCTGGAGTATTTCCGGGTCATGCGGAAAACAGGGCAGACCTCCTCTAGCTGCGTCCTCTTATGGAATTCAAACATTGCGACAGGGCTGTGTTTTTGGACTCCAACTCCCTCGATTGATTTCAGCATTGAGGAACACTGACATTTGTCATTTGGGGGAATGAACTGCTCCTGGTATGACCATTTGCCCAGCCAAGCCATTATGGCCTCCTTGCTGGGCAAGAATGCCTGTCCATCCTTCATGGCATCTACTGTAGCTACACCAATGGAACAAAGTGCAGCCTATGATCCAACATCTTGCGTAGGAATGCTCCACCTAGCCATAGTCAGTGTGGAGTACTTGGCTCTGCTGATATGTGTGTATGAATGTGTCCTGTAACGTATTGGAAACCTGTCCAAGGTAGTCTCCTGCCTTGCCCACAGTGCTTCAGGATAGGTTCGAGCTGGTGTGAGAATGTTATGATATGTTACACCCATCAGATTGCATACAATGCCGTTGTGGACTAATCGTCAGTAGACCTTTGATTTCAAAGAAGTCATAGGTTGTGCAGTCTTGATTTTGGGTTTTGGTATGACTGTGAAGTATAATTCTTGAGGTGCACACTCATGGGCAGTAGGTTAACTATAAAGATATTGTGATGGGTGCAGATATTGAGGAGTTTCCTGGCACTACTGAGTTGCTCCCTCAGTCTGTTTTTGAAGGAAATACAGGCTTTCCATGTCATTTGATCATCGCCATGTGGTTCTGTTCTTGGTACAGTGGTGACATCTCACAACTCTTCAAGACCTCCAGTGGTATGAAGCAGGGCTGTGTACTTGCCCTAGTCATGGTTTGCTTGTTGTTTACATACATCCTGAATATGTGTGACCTTGAAAAGAGGGTGTATCTGAAATGTAGACTAGACAGGTCCCTTTTCCATCTCTGAACACTGAATGCAAGGACCAACACATTTGAGAGACTTATCCTTGAGGCTCTGTGTGCGGACAGTTGTACCCCCATGGCAAACCAGGAGTCTGATCTTCCAGTTATCATTAACAAGTCCACTAAGGGCCTCTTAACACTTCAAATTCATGATCAGCCTCCTCCAGGCTCTACAGCTCCTTCTCCTGCCATCCACAACCATGGCATTCAGGTGGTTGATTACTTCAAGTATTCAGGGAGCATTATCTCTTCGAATGGCACTCTTGATCAGGGCATAGTGGCTCTTATCAGCAAAGCCAGCCAGTCCTTGGGTCTTCTTCAGTCTTGTGTGATGAATCATAGGAATCTCAAGCTATTCACCAAGGCCAAAGTATGCAAAGCAGTTGTGGTCTTGAGCTCAGACCAGGACACCACCAGAGACATAAGAAGCAGTTTGTGGGCTTCCACAGGAGATCCCTGTGCTCAATTTTGGACATCAGATGACTGGACAGGATGGAATATTGCACACTGGGTTTGAGGCAATAATTCTGAAAGCCCAAATTTGCTGGACTGGCCATGTAGTTTAAATGAACAGCTTCCGTATGCCAAGTCAGATTCTCTATGGAATTCTTGTTCAGGACCAAAGAAAGACAGGATATCCAAAGAAATCTTACAAGGACTGTATCAAAGACGGCGTGAAATCTCGGCAACTAAAAGCTTGAGCTCCAAGTTGAGGACATTGTGGACTAATAATATTCAACTTACTGGTGGCATCCACTGGATTTGCTGTTCAGGCTACACATCCTAACTTGGAGCCCCCTTGCCTTCTGTTAGTTCATTCTAGTGGTGCACAACAGTTGTGTTGACATACTAATTAGCTAATGCTGGTTTTGCTGAAGTGAAAAAGGGAAGTTCTATTATAAAAAGAAAAACTTCACGCACACACATATGAGCTTTTAACTGGTTAAGAGTACTTTAAGAGGCATATCTGTGAGGGACATAAGATAGGGAGATCACTAAAGGAAGCCATAAGTGATATAATTCTTTTATTGTGAAAAAATTACGACCAATTAGAAAGACAATGCCTAGGTTTTTCACCTTGGTGTGCTGGATCTAACGGTGTACAGTATATCTACAAAAGAAATGAATCTGTTTAAACGGGATCACAGTGAAAGGTTGGTTAGCTTCCCTGAAAAGAAGAAGTGACATATTCACATAATACAACAGCAGTGGTGACCAGATGAAAGTGTATGTTTGACTGCTGTATAGAGGTTACCTGATTAATGAAAATACTGGGAATATTGAATATGCAATAGATGACTGCGAGGGCAGCTGTGACACTGTGAGTGGGCTCCTTGCTCCCTCTTCTATTATAGGAGCTTCTTGCACCAGACACTCTCAGTACCGTAACTGAGATGAGATTGGCAGAAGAGGACAATCCGCACTTGGAGCAAGGGGATGGTGTAAAAGGGAGTCAGCGCTTTCATTAAAAAAAACAAACCAAGTGTTTAAAAAGTGCAGTGCTTCAAGATGTTCCATAAATAAATAATCTAGTTAAAACAAAGGTGAGGTGGAGGTTAAAATCAAAATAAATAAATCCATTAAAAATTAGGCTAGAATTCAGGAAGGAAACTGGCCTTACTAAAAATCATGGTGTCTTCTTTTAACTGGCAGCTCCCCTGTCTATCCCATATGGGCTTTACAGCAAAAGAGTTGCCCTACTGACAGTGGCAGCTAATCTTTCACCAGACCGGGTCCCAGCCATCCCATGGATACAGTAAGGCTCCGTCTCTGGACCTAGGCTTGGGTCATCAACAGCCATAGCGCTCACGGGGCCTCTTGAACCCCCGCTGCCTTCCCAGTCGTCTGTTGAGAGTTGCTCCTACTCTTGGTAACTTGCACTCCTTCGATATGTTCAGCCAGAGTGACCCTTTTCAACTGCTCTGAGTGTCGGCCACACACTCCTATCCAGGGCTCTCTTCCCAGCTGCCTGCCTTCTCTCTCTCCCTCAAGCCTGCTCCTTTCAGCTAGCTTGCACCGGCTCCTTCTGCCACCTACCTTCTTCTCCCCTTCACCTCCGTTCACTTTTTCTTACGTGATTCTCCCCTCTCTCGCACTTGAGATTTCCTTTTAAAATGGGGACATGGCACAGTTGTGACAATCAGCAGCTCCCAGCATCAATTAGGGTTGCGGGTGATCCTACACATGTGCACTAAGTGCAGGGTCATCCATATCCACATTGTGCACGGGAACCGATCTCGCCATGCTAACACGAACCCCCCCTCCCCCTTCCCCTTCCCCATACGAAGATGCAAGTGTGCTGATTATTTAAAACACCAAACAGCTGTGGACCTCACTTTACCACAGTGGGATGTCTCTATTTTCTTGAAAAGAATAACTGAATCCTTTCTTCTTTTTTCGGCTGCTCCCGCAGAGGATCATCTTCTTCCATATCGTCCTGCATCTTGCTTTGTTACACCCACCACCTGCATGTCCTCTTACCACATCCATAAACCTTTTCTTAGGCCTTTCTCTTTTCCTCTTTCCTGGCAGCTCTATCGTTAACATCTTTTCCCAATATACTCAGCATCTCTCCTCTGCACATGTCCAAACCAACGCAATCTTACCTCTCTGACTTTGTCTCCCAACCTTCTAACCTGATCTGATCCTCTAATGTACTCATTTCTAATCCTGTCCATCCTCGTCACACCCAATGCAAATCTTAACATCTTTAACTCTGCCACCTCCAGCTCTGTCTCATGCTTTCTGGTCAGTGCCACCATCTCCAACCCATATAACATACCTTGTCTCACTACCGTCCTGTAGACCTTCCCTTTCACTCTTGCCGATACCCGTCTGTCACAAATCACACCTGACACTCTTCTCCACCCATTCCACCCTGCCTACACTCTCTTTTTCACCTTTCTTCCACAATCCCCATTGACTCTGAATTGTTGATCCCAAGTATTTAAACTCATCCACCTTCACCAACCCTACTTCCTGCATCCTCACCATTCCACTGACCTCCCTCTCACTCATACACATGTATTCTGTCTTGTTCCTACTTACCTTCCTTCCTGTCCTCTCTATAGCAAACCTCCAACTCTCCAGGGTCTCCTTAACCTGCTCCCTACTATCGCTACAGATCACAATGTCATCAGCAAACATCATAGTCCACAGGGACTGTCTAATGTCATCTGTCAACCTGTCCATCACCATTATAAATAAGGGCTCAGAGCCGATCCCTGATGTAATCACACCTCCACATTGAGTGCATCCATCACTCCTACTGCAGTTCTCACCACTGTCACACTTCCCTCACACAGATCCTATACAAGTCTTACATACTTCTCTGCTACTCCCGACTTCCTCATACAATACCACAACTCCTCTCAAGGCACCCTGTTATATGCTTTCTCCATGTCCACAAAGACGCAATGCAACTCCTTCTGGCCTTCTCTATACTTCTCCATCAACGACCTCAGAGCAAACATTGCATCTGTGGTGGTCTTTCCTGGCATGAAACCATACTGCTGCTCACTAATCATCACCACCCTTCTGAACCTAGCTTCCACTACTCTTGCCCATAACTTCATGCTGTGGCTCATCAATTTTATTCCGCTGTAGTTACTGCAGTCCTTCACATCCCCCTTATTCTTAACAATTGGTACCAGTACACTTCTTCTCCACTCCTCAGGCATCCTGTCACTTTCCAAGATTCCATTAAGCAATCTGGTTAAAAACTCCACTGCCATCTTTCGTTAACACCTCCATGCTTTCACAGGTATGTCATCTGGACCAATGGCTTTTCCATTTTTCACCCTCTTCATAGCTGTCCTCACCTTCTTGCTAATCCGTTGCACTTCCTGATTCACTATCTCCATATCATCCAACCTTCTCTCTCTTTCATTCTCTTCATTCATCAGCCTCTCAAAGTACTCTTTCCATCTTCTCAACACACCCTCCTCACTTGTGAGTACATTTCCATCTTTATCCTTTATCACCTAACCTGCTGCACATCTTGCCCAGCTTGGTCCCTCTGTCTAGCCAATCGGTACAATTCACTCAAGTCTGAGTAGACAACTTAAGATTGACTGAGCTTTCCTTAGTTCTACTAGTCTCCAACTTAGAGTTTGCAGTTTTCTTGTTTGTTATTTTTTTAATAATTGGCACACCTTAACTAAGGAATGCATTTATGCCATATAAGAAACAAACTAGAAAACTTATTAAAGTGCTTACCTTCATAAGCAGATCAAGAAAATTTGTCAGTCCTGTATGTCAGCAGGCATACCCTGCGCTTCAGAAAAGGTCATCCATCTCAAATTAAACATATTTGGGCCCGGCCAGTACTTGAATGGGAGACCATCTTGGAAAAGCTTGTACTGCTGCTGGAAAAGATGTTGGTGAGTTCATCAGAGGTGTTTACCCTGTGGTTCGTGTGTGGATCCCAATGCCCCAGTGCAGTGATGGGAATACTGTGTTGTAAAACTACCATCATCCTTTGGATGGGACATAAAACTGAGGACTGGACTCTCTGGTTATAAAAGATCTTTCAAAAGGAGTAGAGGTTATCCTGATGCCCTGGATAAATTGCCCACTATGGTCTCGTTTGACAATAAGATTAGCAAATTGTCTTAAAGGAATCTGTCAATTAAGCAAAAATATATAACATTCCAAACAGTTAATCCATTTCTGGGTTCTGGGATGCTGAAACATTTCCTTGCAGCACCGGGCACAAGGCAGCAATTAGCCCTGGGCAAAGTGCCACTCCACTTTAGATACAAAATATTGTCACACACAATTTTAATAACAGCATAATTTAAAAACCAGTATAATATTTACAACATTTGCATTGTCTGCATTTTATAATCTTGAGAGCTCCAGTGTAATCATTGATTACTGACAGAACAAACAGAATTTAAATTTCTTGATACAAATGGCAAAGAATAAACATTCAACCGAATAAGGGAAACCTATTTAGTTCCTTCTTCTTTCAGTCTGAATTGTAGACCAAGATGACACTCAGTGATGTATTGGTGCCATCTGCTGGAAGGAGGTTCATTACCACTATGTATTTTACTTTCAACTCTGCAAGTATTTATCATTTCCTTTTATTTCTTATAACATGACAAGTATCAAATTTTACCTTAAATTCAAATTTATATAAATAAAACTGTAATCTGTATGTTTGTTTGCTGATCACCCAAAAATGGCTAAAGTGATTTTCAGAAGATTTTGCAAATGGTCCAACTTAAAATATAAGCTATATATAGCATATTGAGCAGAAGGACTTTATGTGGGCGGCAACCAAGGTCTGGCTCAACCATATAGGCGACTCACATATGACTCACATGAATCTCCAAGGGGTTCTGCTCAGTTCTTTGTGCAGTAATACGTATAGCAATTGCCTTCAAGATTATGTGGATTGTACATGACATTCTCACTTGATTAGGGCAGCACTGAGGGCAACTCAAAAACAATTACCGACACAGGGACTACAACTCCCATCAGGCAGCAAGACAATCCAGGGGTTAAAGGGAGAATGGCAGAACAACTGGTCACCCTATATCTTAGAATTCTATATTTCAGAATACTGTATCTCCTTGTCCTAACAGAATTCTAATCACCAGCATGTTCAATTCCAATTCATTCATCATGTACCAAGTCTTTAATCATGTGTACCGTAACTCAGAACTATTATTATGTCTGCCAATGTGTGGTGTTTTGGGGATATCAGTCATACAATTTACTGTCCCCTTTGATTTAGTATAGCAAATTATTTTCCAAATCTTCATGCTCACGCACTATATCTTTGCTTTATTTAACACATTTTTTACAGCTCCTCAGTCATAGTTGCAACATTCACATGTTAAGCTATGAGGATGAAGGACACGGAGCGGCCGAGTCTTTGATTTTGGCCATACTTCAGCCACTATGAACAAGCAGTTGGCATAAACATCCATACATTATAAATAAAAAGCATGCTCAATAAATAGTTCTGTTTGTAAGCATCCGGAAATGTGTTACTGTACATGCACTAGATGTGTAAGTGAAAACATGTTGTCAGAGTGAGGAAATATTTTACAGAAGATGATTAAGGCCAGAGTTTCCATGCTTTAGACAGAATAAATTTCTTCTAAGGTCAGCATCATTTAACAGTCCTCGATAGGACTCCTGACTGTCATCAAATTATATGACTAGGAATCCAGGGGGTGACTGGTAACACGAGTCCCCCATGACATTTAATCACAGTTTCCAAATTTTGTGTTACTTTTCAGAAGTAAACATAGGTTGCCTCATTTTCACAGCCAATCCGTGTTGGGCCTGCCTTTGTTTCAAAGTGGTAAGACAAACATAAACCATTGAACAGATATTTGTGTTAGGTGTAAAGTCTGACAATCCTCTCCTTCATTTGCACAGCCCAAACCACTCACTTTCCTTTATTATTAAGAACAAACATAATACAGGTGCAATATTTTTATGAAAAGGTGCAGGTGAATTTCCCCTTGGGATTAATAAAGTATCTAACTAGCAAGATATTGACTGATTGCAGCAATCTGCATTATGAAAACAGTGGGGAGATGTACAGAGAGTGTTTTTAATGCATATACTAGGTTTGTTAGAATACTGGAGTTTAAATTAAACTTTATTGGACAGCAAAATAGCTTTGGAGAGTATTGATTAGAACAATAATTAAACAGTACAATTTGTCAATAAAATAGACATCTAAAACAAGAACCAGAAAGGATGAAAAAAGTTAGTTAAAAGCGAAGAAATTCTGCAGAAAACATTACATTTCATTTTTCTCAAGGAAAATTAAAGTTATAGAATGTCTATCCTGCTAATGTCCATACTAAATATTGATGTTAAGATTCTGGCCAAGGTTTTAACACTCAGAAAATCCTGACTATTATTTTACAGAATCAGACTGTATAAGTTAAAGGCAGACAATTGGTATCAAGCATTTAAAACACATTCAGTTTAAATTGCATCTCATTGGCATCAGAGCTTTCTGAAGTCCACGGGTCTCGGTTATAATTTTTCTCATGGATTTGATCATGAAAGTATGCGTAAAGAAAGTGCATAGCCCAAAACAAAATAAAACTTTGAGTATGCACATTTGTTTGCAAATTACCCTTTATAAACCACAGTCATCTTATAATTGTGCATAATGAACACACTTTAAACTCCACCTGGTTGCTACAGTGAAAAAAAATCATATATGGATCATGCTAATCAATCTCATACATATACTGGCCCAATGCTGAGGACCCACATGACACATCCAGCCATCAGGTATGGCACCATCAATCAGCAAATCATCTGCCACTGCTACTTTGGCCACCAAGCCACAACGCAGATGACTTATGTTCATGGAATGAAACTTGTGGTTAGCAAAAGCCACATCATTATTGCCAGGTGCCTTTATTCAGTGTTGAGGTGGACAGTTTTTGATGCATACCAGCACACATAATGCAAAACGTGATTCTAGGGACAGAAGGCTTCAACAGGCACTACAAATCGCCCCCAGCCAAGCCCTTACATGCAAAAATTTATGATCATTATTTTAGTGCAAAGTCTAAATTAATAGGATCAATGGGGAGAATTTAAGAAACACAAATCTTTATTTTAATTTTGTGAAAAACAGATTAAATAAAACCACAATAAATGCAACACTTTTATAGAAAAGTACACTGTTGTGAACACTTGTACAGAAAAGTATAACCCAGCTAAAAGGGATGCACAGACCAGTGTGTTTGTGCCAGTTCTAAGCCTTGGTAAATGGGGAGTGTTACATCAGGAAGGGCATCCGGTGTAAATTTTTGCCAGATCACTATGTGGACAACAATACAGATTTCCATACTGGAATTGGTCAAGGCCCAGGTTAACAACGGCCACAATCAGTACTGTTAGCCAACAGGGTGCTGGTAGAAATTGGGCTACTGTTGGCTAAAGAAGTAGAAGAAGAGGGGGAAGGCATGTCCGGATGCAGGAGGTGAGGAGGAAGGTAAAGAGAGTGGAAGTGAGGGTTGGAACTTTGAATGTTGACAGTATGACTGGCAAGAGGAGAGAATTAGCTGATGTGATGGAGAGAAGGAAAGTTAATATATTGTGCGTGGAAGAGACTAAATGGAAGGGAAGTAAGGCCAGGTGGATTGGAGGTGGGTTCAAATTGTCATCATGTCAATCATGGCGTGGATGGTCTTCCTTGCTTTACCGCATTCACCTTCCTAGCTCATTATTTAAACAGTTTTTCTTCTCACTTTTCACAATTGTTAATAGCATGAAAAAACATTATTTACAAATCTCTAAATGATTTAATCCCATACATTTTCCAAACATTAAAAACTGTGTAAGTTTGAGAGGGTGGAAAAAGAGAGGTTCCACAGATAAAATATTCTCTAACTTGAAGTGCTTCCTATATTGGTTCCATATTCTGAGTGAATGAGGGAGAATTGGGTTGTTAGTATACTGATGATACCTTGCATTTACTGTATTGGTGTACAAAACAGGGAATATAAAGAAGTACTGCAAGATTTAATTTCTTTTATTGACCAAGATAGTGTGTGTTCATATTGTTTCAATGTCCAGGTTTTTATATCTTGTATAATTGCCACCCAGTAATAACACTGAATGTTGTTAGTGTATATGCCCCTCAAGTTGGGTGTGCGATGGATGAAGATTTCTGGAGCGAGTTGGATGAAGTGGAGGGGAGTGTACGCAAGGGAGAGAAAGTGGTGTTTGATCGGATTTCGATGGACATGTTGGTGAAGGGAACTGAGGAGATGAGGACATGATGGGTAGGTATGGTGTCAAGGAGAGGAATGCGTAAGGTCAGATGGTAGTGCAATTTGTGAAAAGGATGGGTATGGCTGTGGTAAATACATATTTTAACACTAGAATTACCAGAGCCTACGAAAAAAACTTGTAGATCCGTCCCATCTTAAATTGCTTCGCACCTTTCCATCAGCATCTTTTGTCCTGTAAATGTGTCAATAAGCAGCAAGCAGCCTGCTATCTCATCCCCCTACCCCACACAGCTTTCTCAGTTCAAGTCTGTTTACCTGCGTGTCAGTTGCATAGAGTTATATAGAGTGAGAAGTCAAGCAAAATGACACCTTTTATAAATACTATATCGTTATTTGGAACACAATAATTTTATGCATGTTCCGTGTCTACAACGATCTATGTAAACACATCGCTAAGAAGAGGGAGGAATATGAGGTGACGTACAAGAGTGAAGGAAGATGCACACAGGTAGATTATATTCCATGTAGGAGGGTCAGTGTAAAGGTGATTGTAGGCTGCAAAATGGTGGCAGGGGAAACCGTACTTAGGCAGCATAGAATGGTGATCTGTAGGATGATATTGGAGATCAAGAAAAGGAGAAGACTGAGGGCAGAGCCAAGGATCAAATTGTGTAAGTTAAAAAAAGGAAGTTACCAGACAGCCTGCCAACTACAGCAGAAGTAGTAAGAGTGAAACGAAGAAGGGTGCTTGGTATGACATCTGGACAGAAGAAGGAGGAAAAAGAAACCTGGTGGTGGAAAGGGGAAGTCCAGGAGAGAATACAGAGGAAGAGGTTGGAGATGAAGTGGGAGAGTCAGAGAGATGAATAAAGTAGTGCATGTGACGATGCGGGTTTGCTGCATGCTCCCATCGTCCATCCGGGAGCCCTTTAACCCAGCACCGTCGGTAATGTTACCGATGAGCAGGGCAGTGAGGCACAACAAATGGAGCAAGGGGATGGTGTAAAAAGTGCAAAGGGGCTTTTATTAAAATCAGCAACAACAGTGTCCAAACAAAGTACAGTGTATCAACTTTCATAAATAATCCATAAAAACAGTTGTGAAGGCGAGGTTAAAAACACCATAGAAAAAAAAAAACACAACCTTTTAAAACAACGAGGCTAAAACAACTCTGGAAGCAATCCTTTAAAAGCACAAAGCCCAGTGTCTTTTTACCTGGCGCCTCCCCTGCTTCTCCCATCGGGCTTTGCAACAGGAGTGTCGACATACCTGCAGCGGACCTTCTTTCCACATAAGTGATCTGGTGGCCTTCCGAGCGCTGGCTCCGGTTCATCTCACCTAGAATGAGACTTGGCTTCCCTGGTGACTAAGACGCTCATGTCAGGGTATTCACCGCCCAAGCTTACCGACTCCCGTTGCCTTCTGCAGCCAGCCGTCCATCTGCCGGTCACTCCTGTTCCTTCATAAAATGCTCAGCGGGAGCAACCACTATACACCGGCGCTCTCTCTCTCTCCTCGCTGCTTCCTGCAACCTCCGTTGTTCCTTTTCTTTCTTTTTCTTCTCCTTGCTGCCTTGCGCTCCTATTTATGACAGACACATGATTCACCTGTGGCAATCAGCAGCTCCTGGAAACAATTACGGATGCAGATGACTCCTCACCTGTGCACTTAAGTGAGAGTTGACCACACTGCAAATCACCCCAGGAACCACTTTAACCACACATCACCACAACCACTCAATAAGCCGCGCGTGCGGCGATTATTTATTTTAAAAATGGCCCTTTGACATGAGCTGTGGACCCGCTATACCACAAAGGACTGTCATCCAGTCCTTGTCTGATAAAAATGTATAACACATGCATTTTGCTTTCACTTTACCCTTACCTGTTTTAAATATTAATAGCTGTGCTACCCGTCTAAGATGGGTTGAAATCTAAGTAATCAATGCGGATCTCAGAGTTAATGTTTGCAGCACACCATGGAATGCATATGTCTCTATTATATACCATTTGGTATGTGATTCATAAAAACAGTGTTAATGTTTGTGATACACCATCTGTTGGAATGACAGGGAAATAGCAACCAGACGGACACACTGACACTTATCTGTTTATTAAGGTGGAACTGCCATATGCTCTAGAGTATGCTAGTGAATCTGACCAGTGTGTTCACATTGGTCTGGCAATGTTTAAAAAAAGAGTCCCTGTCGCAAAAAAACTATTAAAATAAAAGTGATCAACGTGATTTAATCCATTAGACTCTTCATCAACATTATAATTTGCTCTGTGCTGTAGCTATGAAAGTGTATCGACTCTGACAGTGAATATACTTTAGTATACTCACATTGGGTCAGGCAAAATTCAGAAGCCATTTAACACCAAATGCATCTTGTCACAAATCTGTGAAAACAAAGTGCTTCAACATTATATATAACCAGTTTTAGTGGTAGTTAAACATTTTAATATGTGCCATACTGTGCTGTCGATATTAGAGTGGATAAAGACTGTAGGTCATTTTAACTAGTGTACCTGGACTGGGCTAGCTATGGCTGTGTAACATTACGTGACTTTTCCAGCAATTTTCAGTCATAGCCTTCCCTTACATAATGTTAGGGAGTCGTGACATGATACTGTTATTGTCAGTTATGTAATTTAACATACTCAGCAATTCAGTCCAACCAGTCTGTGACTCGCCCCAAACAAATTCAAGCAGGTCTGATTTTGTCTTAAGTCAGAGGCAGTCCGTAATACACTCCTGTGAAGTCAGGTGTCTCATGTGACAGGCCCAGCCATTCACTCCAAGTAGTCCACACGTCTCACCTAAAAAATCAAACAGGTATGATTTTATCTTTAGTCGTAGGGGTAGGCTTTGTGCTCATGAGAGTTGACAACCAATGAATGCTTAATCGGAAGTACAGTGCATATAATGCAACAACATGGAATAAGGAATGTGAGTGTTTTAGACCTCACTAACAGAAACAGGCAGAAGCTCCACTGTCTGTGTGGTTTACATAACACAGTAGAATGGGAAAAAAAACGAAATAAGGGCTAAACTTACCCATTAAACTTTCTTACAACACTGGATCTGTCAGGCTGCATGCTATTGCCTGTCAGAAAAAAGGTCAAGCCCGACTATGAGCCTGTGCAGCCCGATTCTCCACGCTGGAGCTCCAAGTACTTGGCTTGGAGTTGACTTAATGGACAGTCTTCATTATTTGAGTCAGACAATCCTTCCACAGCTGTAATCTTAACCATAGTGTAACTGGGCAGAGCTTTGGATGTCTGCACCTTTACTCTATTGGCGCTCGTTGTAGTCAAATCCACCTACTTGGAGCTCCTTGGTGGAGGCTCCAGGCTGCGGAGAAGGTCGGCACTGTGATATGGATAGCAATTTCAGTCGTGTAAATTGACAGGGTCTGGCAACGACATCGGCAACTGCGGTATGCAAGTCTGACATACCCAACGACTATAAGTCGCATAGTGACATCGGCTTGACATGAAATTTAACACAGGTCAGACTTGCAGACGTTCGGTATGAAAATAAGAATGACGTTTTATAATGTATATTTGATACAATAGATTTTTCGCCCTGTGCAGCCGATGTGGGAGGTTGTGCTACATTTGTAAGTTAATGTGACTGTTTCCCCACATTTGACCGGACAACCTGCACATGTGATCAAAATATGGTATATTTCCTTATCAAATTATTGGTAAGATTTAATGGCACAATCAATGTATACTGAATCTCCGTTAATACAGAGCTGTGCGATATAAGCTGTTGGGTAAAAACAAATACGAAGATGGATTGCGGCTGTAAAAAAAGGACCTCAGATTTATGTGATCACACCTCAGAATGGTCTGGATTAAGGTCCCCCTGATCAGATGGAGAGACAAGGATGCAACTAAACTAAACAGAGAGGGAACAGTCACCAACAGCAGTCCAGCAGGAACTGTCCAAAGTATTAAAACCCATAAAACCCAGTCCTAAAGGTAACTGGCATTTAGGGGCGACAACGTTTCGGAATGATGAAGATTATTTATTTTTCATTTTATAAGAGGGTGTGTATGAACTGCGAATCTATTTTACGTAAAAACTCGAAAACTAATCCGTGGTATTATGCCACTGGCATACCCACCTCGCCAGACAAAATGAAAGCTATTGTGCATGTTCCCTGTAATACCAAATCTCATTATTTAATTCCACATTGAAGGCGAAAGTTAAAGCAATCCTGATTTAAAGATCACACACGGATACATTCAAGGGTCTCGCCATGCAGCCATGCAGCTGCAAACTATATAAACAATGTCACGCCCGTCGGATTTATTTAAGAGGTATATTACAAACGTTGGCTTGCGGGCAGTCACACAGGCAATTCATTTGCATACAACCAATCAAAGACGTCGATGGGCCGGCAGGACGTACATTCTACTCCTAGTCTGACCCGCCCCATTCTGTATTTTGCAGCGTATTCCTTCCGCGAAGTTTTCTTGCGCACGCGCAGTGCTGGTCTCGGTTGCTCTTTTGCTCAGTGTTTATCCTACACATTCCCCTTTCCCTGTTGCATTTATTGTCAGCGCCCGGCCCGGTTTTGCTCACCGTGAAGATGGCGGCTGATGCATATTCAGCCAGGCTACGGGACAGACGTGGGCACCGACCAGGAGGACCAGGAGCTCCTGCCGTTACCTCTATGGATTTGGACGCCGCGACTTTGGTGCTAGGAGCTGGAGTTACTGTGCTCACCCACCCGCTACTTTACGTGAAGCTTCTAATTCAGGTAAACGGTGGGACAAGTGGCCGCCCCCTACACATTGACAGAAGTCTGTCACGACCCGAGGTGGGGACTGAAGGAGAGTGAAGCGTGAAAGGAATGGGAAACTGCCCCCAAAACTTGTCCCTCTGAGTATTCTGTAGTTAATTTTGTCCGAATTTTCAAATATAATTTGTATTTGGTTGCTTATATTTACATGTCTTATTATTATAACACTTGATGTGACATACAATTCAAATGCCTCAGATTTTAATTTGATAAGGGGGAGGGGTCTGCAACGTCACTAATACTCAATGAAGCAGACGAGCAGCTTGCTGTAGGACAGAATGAGATGACGGGCTTGGAAGGTCGATCGTGGCATACAGTTGTAATGCAATGTTTGAAAATTAGATTGGATTAGAGTTTTTTTTGTTATATGCGCTGCAAAAAAGAGTGAAATTCTTGTTACACAATTGCGGTGATGTATAAATAAATACAGTAAATAAGCGAAGCAGAAGATAAATATATGAATAATAACGACATACATAAAGAAATAAACACAATTAACAAGAAAAGTTAAAAATGTTCAGACACTACTTCGATTCCGAACGTGCCTTCGATGCCGTTATTAATGCTGCAGATACTTGAAACAAATAACATAACCATGTAACTAGTGCATCCCTTCATGAAACAGATGTGACAGTCATACTACGGTCATGGACTACTCCGTAAGAGCCGCTTAAATAACCTGTTTAACCATCAGTGATTTAAATAGAATACAGTTAAGTAGTCATTGCCTTTTCAAAGAAAAAAAAAGTCCCAATTGTAAAACATGTTCTTAAGTGTTGATTGTTTAATAGCCAATATCATAGCTTATCTAGACAGTTTCCCTTTTGCTGGTCTCCTGCTACCTTTGACAGACATAGAAGTGATCATCCATTCTCTTCTTTATTCTGTCTCTCAGCCTCAACTTCTATATCCATCCTAGGGAGGTCATAAAATAAACACTTGAGCAAGACAACCACTAAAACCAATAGGTCTGAGGGGCTTATCACATTTTAAAAAAGGGAAGGTATTTAGACTGATTGATCAATTAGAACATTTTTATTTTATCGCTAAAAGTTTCCTTACTTGCTGACTTTATTATTTAATTTCCATACTCTGAAGAATTCATCTCTGATTATCAAATGAGATGTAAAACTGAGGTACTAACTCTCTGTGGTCATAAAAGATCCCTGGGCATCAATCTTTTATAAAGAGTAGTGTGTTTCTTGATGTCCTGGCTAAATTGCCCATCATGGCGGGTCATTCCGGTCTCCTAACTATCCCCTGTTTCTAATTGGCGGACTGTCTTCATCACTTAATAACTAATGTGTGGTGAGCATATTGTTGCAAAATGGCTGCTGTCACATTATCCAGGCTGCTGCACATTGATGGTGGTTGAAGTGGCTCCCCCTCTCTATTTAAAGTGCCCTGAGTGTCTTGAAAAGCGCCATACAGTATAAATGCAATGTCTTCTTCTTCTTTCATTAATTTTTTCTTCCTGAAATGATGATCAGAAGTGGAGTAGTGTGCCATCCAGTGTTGTTTGCTACACCCAGAATTGCTTCCCACTTTCCTGCAATGGAAATTGTTGGTTTGGAAATTAAACTTCACAATATCTTAAATTGTCTGGTTACTGTTTGCATTTGTGCAATGTGTTCACAACCTTGCCTGAAGAAGGGGCCTGAAATGCTTGCATATTGTAACACTCAGTTAGCCAATAAAAAGGTTGTCATCTTGCTTTACTTCTCATAATGTTTGTTTTCAGATATGCTGGCTTTTTCACACATCCCACAGTTGTGTATGTCAAGCCAACTGTAAATTTGTCTCGGGGTCCCACCCAGGCTTGATGTTGTCTGAATAGTCCCTAGTTTGTGGTGACCCAGCATTAGAGATTCAGGTTGATAAAATGAATGAATGCCTTAACCAGGAGCATTTTCTAACTGAGTGACCCTAGTTTTGTTTCAGTATCTCAGCTGTGCTAATACAGTGTTGGCACATCACCAGTTACTGTATACTGTACATCTAAAATCAAAGAGTGCTGCTGCCTGTAGCTCTGACTAAAGGGGTTTATGCGAATTATTTAAAATATTCTGAAATGTTTGCAATTAATAATATAAAAGATAGAATTCATTGGTTTTGTATTTGAAATCAAATTTGAATGGTGATATAGCCAAAAAAATAATTTTTTGCTGCATTGTTTCATGACTAATGGAGGATACTGTAGGTAAAAAGACAAGAGTAGTTAACTGCAGAGAAGAGTACACAAAACACACAGGGAATAGTAGAGTGGCGAATTTAATATTTGGTAAATACAAAGGTACAGTGGAACCTCGGGTCACAACCGTAATTCGTTTCAAAACTCTGGTCGCAACCCAATTTGGTCGTGACCTGAAGTAATTTCCCCATAGGATTGTGTGTAAATACAATGAATCCATTCCGGACTGTATGAGCTGTATGTAAATATATATTTTTTAAAGATTTTTAAGCACAAAAATAGTTAATTATACCATAGAATGCACAGTGTAATAGTAAACTAAATGTAAAAACATTGAATAACACTGAGATAACCTTGAACAGAGAAAACTAACATTGTAAGAGCTCAAGCTACAGCCTTATGAACTGCTCGCTGTAAACACTTTTTTTTAATGAGTTTTAACCACAGGGAAAAAAACAAACATTTGAAAAATCCATAATTTATACAAAAACTAACCATAAACAACCAAGAAAACTAACCTTGCATGAGTCGAGTTCTGGCTTGAAGGAAGTGAGGAGGAACTGAGTGAAGAGGAGATTACAGTTTTGAGGTCCTTCTACGCAATGCATGTCTGGCCGAGAACAATGTACTGTTCAGGGAGTGACTGAACACGTGCGTAAATCACCGTTGCGTACGAACCGGAAGGGAAACTGGCTTGTTTGTCATCCGAGTGTGTGGTCGTGAACAGATGCAAAAGTTTGGCAAACTTTTTGGTTGTATTCTGATTTGTACGTGTTCCGAGACACTCGTGACCCGAGGTTCCACTGTATTTGGAAAGTAAGTGAGAAATGATTGTGTATTTTTATGAGATGTTTCCTTTAAAGTTACCTGTGACAATTTCAATGGAGTGGATATTATAAAAATAAATATTTAAAAGTATTTTACTTTTTTTAAAGAAAAACAACTTTATTGAAATAAGACTTGCGTGGCTAAAAGTGACATGCTATTTGCAATACCCGATGTTTCCAGGGTTACACAATAATTATTAAAAGTTTACTAACCTTAAGCTCATTAAATTTAGTACATAACTATCGTTGGCATGTAGGGTTTCCTTCTGGTGCAAAGAACCCCAATATGACCCCAGGGTGGCTTCTTGCTATGACAGAAATAGCAAGCGAATATGTGTTGACTATTGCACCTCGTGTGATGCTGCTTCTCTACCAGTAGTTCCACATTTTAAATCTGGTGAGAAAAACAAAGGTGTGCATAAATAAAAACACACTGAGATTGTGCTTTATAAACAGAGGGATTTAAACCTGGGAACAAAGAATAGGGTGTAGAGTTCTGTTTCATAAACTAAAAGTTTTGAAAATAGGAAGCCATTAGTCGACCGAGAATCAACAAGAATGTTTCTTGTTTGCTTATGATAAATCTGAGGCCCTGATTTGGCACTGACAATCTGTCAGCTGACAGCGTGATTTGGATGGAAGGCAAATGAGTAAGTCAGTTTATGTAAAAGGTGCTAAAGTGTTGAAGCTTCACATATAGTAGCAGCAGGAGCACTTAGATGTGTGAAGCATAAGAAAAATGCAGCCTAAAACACCCATGTTGGGCAAAGAAAACTGCCAACAGATTAGTATAGTGCTGTCTCTACTTTTACATCTGTAGAGCCATATGCTGTGAATAATAAGGCACAGGAGTTCAGGGTTGATCCACCTTATGTGGTTGATTCTCGGAAATTTCATCGTAAAGTATGTTTATGCCACATGTCAGTATATACAGTTACACATGACAGAGTTATAAAAATGAACCCTGTGGCAGTGCAAACATTTTGTAAAAGGTAAATAAATTAAAGTCTAGGATTTGGGCATATTTAATTAATAATTAAAAAAAAAACTCAATTAACCGCTTGCTTGATGTCTATATGTACATATCCAGGTTTAACAAACCTACATTTTCGTGTTCAGTTCATAATGCTGACTGATTTATTCTGTAACATTTCAGAAAACGCAATTTCAATTATGTGGCAGCAGGCTTTGTTAGCACTCAACTCAGGGGAGCAAACAAACTTTTTCAAAAGATTCAGTGTTTCCTGATCAGGGGTACAGAATTTGATGGTAAAGCTTTGAATGTGTCAGATTAAACAACAGATTACTTTTTTGCATTAATTGGGAAAACTGAACAGTCATCAATATTGGACATGAGATAATTAATGCAAATATAGTACAGAATATTTGGAACTCACTTTTACAGTCCATTAAACATAACTTTATCTTTCTTTTCTCTATAGGTTGGTCATGAACCTCAGCCACCTATAATGGGAACTAATCTTTTTGGCCGTAAAGTTCTTTACCTGCCTGGGTTTTTTTCTTATGGTGAGTTGCTGTTTTACTAATTATGTTGTCAGTGACGTGACAGATATAAGGTGGGATGTTGGTTGTGAAGCTGTAAAGTTCTTTTTACTTTTTTGGTTTGGCTTATAAATTTTAAAATGACAAGAAAACCAATAGAGAAACAGAAATCAAGTACAATTACTTAAGTCTTACAGAGAAGTTTTATTTCTTCAATTAGTGGACTTTCTTTGCTGTTTTTGTGTATCTACTGTATATGTTCTGCTCTATTCAATTTGTAAACATGACTCCCAGCCCTTATATGGCTTTTATTATAGTCTTGCTTTCATAATTGTAAATTACTATTAATGAAAAAATCGATATTTTGTTGCACCCCTCCAAATTATTTTTTTGAGATAAAGTTTTTGAAATTGCAGTGTTACAGCCTTTTATTTCAACCTACAGTTCATCATTCCGGGGGTTACACACTCACTGAAGTCCAAGTGCTTTTATCTCAAGCCCAAAAAACACCCACACACCTCAAAACAGCCACTGGAGAACAAAACCATGTAAACATTAGAAAAAACATGTCCTTACCTTTTACTTTTGGTTTAACTTATTGAGAGAAACGCCTGTAAAGGTATCGCGTCAGCATAAGACTCTCTACTAGAGCAAAAACAAAACAAGTTTCTCCCCAACGGTGCCCTGGTGACTTGGTTTAAAGAAAACGTTCAAAGAAGAGATGGCCTGATGCCAGCATTGAGATGTGAAAGCATGAAGAAACAAAATAGAGCAATAACAACTTGCAGTCCTCTTCCTTTTATCAACTTGTGTTTTACATATTTAACAAGTCATACTTATAATTTCATTTCCAACCATCCATCCTCTTCCACTTATCCGAGGTCGGGTTGTGGGGGCAGCAGCTTGAGCAGAGATGCCCAGACTTCCCTTTCCCTAGCCACTTCTTTGAGCTCTTCTGGGGGAATCCCAAGGTGTTCCCAGGCCAGCTGGGAGACATAGTCGCTCCAGCGTGTCCTGGGTCTTCCCCGGGGCCTTCCCCCGGGGACGTGCCCGGAACACCTCGCCAGGGAGCCGTCCAGGAAGCTTCCTGATCAGATACCCGAGCCACCTCATCTGACTCCTCTCAATGAACTTCTCACCCTGCCTTTAAGGGAAAGCCCAGACACCATGCGGAGGAAACTCATTTCAGCTGCTTGTATTCACAATCTCGTTCTTTTGGTGTCTACCCATAGCTCATGACCATAGGTGAGGGTAGGAACGTAGATCGACTGGTAAATTGAGAGCTTTGCCTTAAGACTCAGCTCTTTTTTCACCACGACAGACCAATGCAGAGCCCGCATCACTGCGGACGCCGCACCGATCCGCCTGTCAATCTCACGCTCCATTCTTCTCTCACTTGTGAACAAGACCTCGAGATACTTGAACTTGAACGGTGGCAGGATCTCGCCTCCAACCCTGAGAGGGCACTCCACCCTTTTCCCGCTGAGGACAATGGTCTTGGATTTGGAGGTGCTGATTCCCATCCCAGCCGCTTCACACTCAGCTGTGAACTGACCCAAAGAGAGATGAAGATCACAGCCTGTTGAAGCAAACAAGACAACATCATCTGCAAAAAGCAGTGACCCAATCCTGAGTCCACCAAACCGGACCCCCTCAATGCCCTGGCTGTGCCTAGAAATTCTGACCATAAAAGTTATGAATACTTATATTTGGACTTGGAAAAGGCGTTCGACTGTGTCCCTCAGGGAATCTTGTGGGGGGTACTCCAAGAGTATGGGGTACCGGACCCCCTGATAAGGGCTGTTCGTTCCCTGTATGATCGGTGTCAGAGCTCACTGTCCACTGTCACCGATTCTGATACTTATAATTTATTTTGCTATTTTTCATATTTTACAAACATATTTGTCTTGCATTTACACAAATTAAAAAAAAATTCTTATGCAGAGAATATGAAAAACTATTTAAGCCCCAGAACAAAGTTTCTTTTGGAATGTAAACACATTGTATAAACGGTGTGTACGCACAGAAATGTTGCGTAAGAACTTTTCCACGTTCAAATCGCGATGTATAAAAGCTACACTTGGCATAAAGCCACGCACTTTTCCACGGTACCTCATGCCTTGTCGTACGCAAGTTCTCCGCTCGGTTTTGCAGACTGGCGGCACCCAGCGTCAAAGCAATGGTACTGTTTCTGTGTGATTACTCCTTATTTTCATGACGTGGCTTTATAAATACACCGAAACTAACCGCATATTGTTTATTAGTGTAATGCATCTGATTGTAATTAACTTGTAACAATATAATGGTCCAGGGAACAGCCATAGTATTCCAAATGCCATAACTGCTTTAGCGTTGTTACTGTCACTGCACCTTCCTCTTCTTCTTATTTTTCTTCTTCTTCTTTCAGTTCCTCCCGTTAGGAGTTGCCACAGCGGATCATCTTTTTCCATATTACTCTCACTGCACCACGCGGAGTATTTATATCACTGTATCTGAGTGTGAATCACAGCAGCAGCTGATCGAAAAGAGAATTATCGGTATACAGTTTCATGGACACGCTGTCTTAGCCACGGCAAAACGTTTTAAAGCCTTTCCTATACAGACCTCGCGGTTCAGAAACAGTTTAATCCCAAGAACTTTAAATGCAGTCAATCAAGTGCTCCTTGTAGAACTGTTTGTACTTATAAGTACAATCACCACACTGTAAACTTGCACTACAGTTATAATATCGCACAACCTGAGCCACTTTATAAAGCGCGTATTTACATATGATGACGGTATCATTTTTAAGGTGAAATGCAGCAAAATATGTTTGTTAAATTATACAGATAAAATTTTAACTTCATTTAAATAATCTATATTTTCACTGGGAGTGTCGTAAGGATAGAATAATTAAACATGTACTACGAAGATATTTCAATGTTCTTTAAACGTTTTGAAGAATCGGCGCTAAGCTTACAGATGGCTTAACGTCTATTACAGAACTGATTGTATGGCGATCGGTTACTTGGGGAAAGAAAAGAACTGACTGCAGTGACAGCTACGCCAATATATATTGAATATAAAACAGAAAGAGAAAATAACACAGCAAAAAACGCAGCGACAAATTTCGGCAAAAGTTAAATGCTTGTGTCATGAGCACAAGGCGGCTATGCAGTGTTTGCAATGGATGTGGCCATCCACCGTGCATGACATTGGCGGGCGAAGGAGCCACCGATTATTCCTCTGCCCAGTGCCACCACATGCCTAGAGCCGCCCCTGAGTACTGCTGCAATAAATTATTTCATCGAAGTGAAACACTTGTTTAATAATGTGCTTTAACTCCTATCATCATGAAAATGACATCACGTATACATCTCAGTATTTTAGTTATTCAGAGAGCTGTAATATCACAAATGTAATGGATTCTGTGTCCAGTTGGAGGAAGAGAGCCGGTTTAAGAAGCAAGTAGTGATTCACACGCACAGAGCACATAGAAGATCAAATACAAAACAAAGCATTTAACGTGCTACTTTAATTACAATGTGATTTGAGAAACTGGTTAATTAAACGATTTTAAGATGAAGTTTATGATGTTCTACTTTAATGACAAAATAAACTACGTGATTAAAGTGGAAATGTTGAGATTGAAGTTGACATTTCATGCTTTTTCCCCACTGTGTGCCTTTTTTTCTCTGTACCCTAATAAGCTTTCATATGACACTCAGACAGTGGGCTACAACTCGGCTTTTACGGCGACTTTGATATGTGACTTCTTTTTTATTTCCAGCACTGTGCGATTTTGTGAACGTGAGCTTTCAAGTTTCTCCAACACGCTATGTCACTCGATCAACTTCCTTGTGTTGATTATACCACGGTTTATTTGAACAAATAGTATGTTTTTCCTTTGCCTCCACTTGGTATTTGCTGAAATTCTTATATTCCCCCGTGCTTTTCCCATTGTCTTTTCACAGAAGGCTGCGCTTAAGGGCGATTTATATTATTTTGCATATTCAAAGAGGCGTAATTCTGGGAGGAGTTGGGGCGTTACATAAAGCGCGTGCACGAGCGTTAGTTTTCACGCTGATCGGGATTTATGTAGCGGAAGAACGTGGAAGTTGGAGTACGCACAGATTCCTGCATCTGGATTTTTCTGTGCGTAAGCACATTTCGGCTTTTGTGCTTACGCCATGTTATAGTGCGAGTTCTACGCACGGCGTTATACATGAGGCCCCAGGAGAGAAATAAACATATAAAACTACAGCATAGAAATTGTCAGAATATTTCTTGCACCACTTGAAACCTGGTAAAGAAGGACACATCACTTACTGGGCAAAGGTTGTACATAATAATTTAATAATCAATAATTTATTTTAGTCACAGATACATATTAATTATTATAGAGTTAAAGATGCTAATATTTGCACTGGGTGTGACGAGGATGGACAGGATTAGAAATGAGTACATTAGAGGGTCAGCTCAGGTTGGACAGTTGGGAGACAAAGTTAGAGAGGCGAGATTGCGTTGGTTTGGATATGTGCAGAGGAGAGATGCTGGGTATATTGGGAGAAGGATGCTAAGGATACAGCTACCAGGGAAGAGGAAAAGAGGAAGGCCTAAGCGAAGGTTTATGGATGTGGTGAGAGAGCACATGCAGGTGGTGGGTGTAACAGAACAAAATGCAGAGGACAAAAAGATATGGAAGAAGATGATCCGCTGTGGCGACCCCTAATGGGAACAGCCGAAAGAAGAAGAAGAAGAAGAAGATATACAATAGCCAAAGTAGAAAGAGCTGTAAGGAGAGGTCATGTGGCCTACTATAAATTTAGAGATTCAAGTCTTATATAAATTGCTTTTTTTATCAGAATACAATATTGTCTTCTAACCTACTCCTATTCATCTGTTTATGAAGACTCAATATTGTTATTCTACAAATTCTATAAAAAATAATAGGGATTTACTCTTACCTGGTGATACATTTTCCCATTTTAAATGTTTCAATTTTTGTCATTCTGTCTAGTGGGTGAGTGATTGAGGTCTGAGATTGACAATAAGGTGACAATAATAATATCCAACAGTGATATTATTAAAAGACACTGCTATCTGTCCAGATGCTTTATTGAGATATTTATGGTTTATTTTTTAATGGTTTCTTTAAATTTTATAAATATCAAGTTTATAATCTGTCATCCTCAGATTTGCTAATTAACTAGATCCAGTGTTAAGGTTTTTCTCTGCTGAAACTACCATTTTTTTACGAGGTGAGTAAATCCCCAAAGCAAATGCATGATCCATGGGAAAATTTATTTAAGTGATTTTGACCTGTCTCAGCTTTTTATTGTGTTAAAAACTTTCAGTCTGCTTATGTGCTTCCTTTACATGACAGACTGAAGATTTTTTTTTTTTGTTCATGTTAGTCATCACTTTTCAAGCATTCCCATAAGTGTGTTATTTTTGCTTTTATTATCAGATGGTTTTCCTCCCAGTCTCTCATGCACTCAACCTTACCTTGGAATAAACACACGTGACCTAATAAACTAAGGTAAAGAAAATACTTACAGACAGGCATACTAGGGTCATTATGATCTTGGTAGGAGACAGGATTTTTTTCCTCGTAGTTTTAGGTTTAAAGAGTCAATATTGTCACATGGCTCCATGCTTAAAAGAAAATCACAATACAAGGACAGTAATGCAGCAAACCTTAAGACAAGTCTAAAGTTGCACGCAAACTATAAATAACACACCACCCTAGAAATGGTCAATATGTAATGCCCATATTTTAACAAGAAGTTGAAGTGGTGATGCAACCAGCCCAGCTCATTCCAAACAGCATGTTGAGTCTTGAGTCGAGAGGAGAGTTGCGGCAAAGTAACAAACAAAAAAATAAAACAGAGAAAAAGATTGAGAGATAGACTTGAGTTTTGCCACAGTCCATTCTCCTCATGTCATCTTCCATGTGTTTTTCATGGCTGTAATCTTTATTACATTGCAGTTCTTTCTTACTTAGCCTAATTTTATTTTCCCTCTTCAACTAAGCCTCATTTCCATATTACAACTCTCATAAACTTTTCCTTTCTAAAAAAGAATCTCTATCTCTGAAGTTAGAACTGGAACTCTCTTTGTATTTAAAAGCTATTTAAGTAGTGCTTATTCTATATTTGTTCCCAAACAACTTCATCACCAATGTTAACATTTACATTTACTACATCAGAATCCTGCAACCCTTTTGAGTAGAGCTGAACAGAGCTACACAATTGAGAGATAGATATGAATCAAAAAGGAAAGTGCTTTTGGTTTTACTTAGTAGCTGGGCAAATGGATGAGTCAGACTGTTTGAAATGCAACATAACAACGTGAACAAGAAAGCCAAGATAAACTACAATTGTTGTTTTTTTCTTTGTATTCTCTGCATTTGTCTTTTAAAAGTCCTCATATTGACAGTACAATGCTGTGACATGTGGTGATCAGCACTGCTGCCTCACAATTCCAAAAGATTCTGTTGAGGTCTTGGCCTGATCATTACCTGTGTGGATTTTAAACATTCTTCCGAAAATTGCCTACTTTCTTACCCCCAATTTCTCAATGTCTAGTGTCCTAGGTTAATTTTTGACTTTAAATACAAGTCCAGTACTGTTGGTGTGCTTATGTGATGGATTGCCACTACTTTGCTGACTCTTTTTCCTTGTTCCTGATTCTACCAGGATAGGTTTAGCCCAGTTTGAGGATGAATGGATAAATGAATCCAAGGACTTGTTTGGATTTCTGTAGCTACCCTTGTATTCCTCCAAGTTTGGAGAAATGCCAAGAGATCGCTCTTCTATTAATACAGTAACATTTATATTGTAGAACTAGAATTACAGGTTATTGAAATGGGAGAATTTAAAAAGTTTGCTTTCCAAGTGTAAAAGAAATACAACAATGGCACAAGCTTCTGAAACCTGACTGGCAGGATGCCTTTTCATTTTTAAGCGCCATGTACTTTTTGATTTAAATCTCTATGACCTTAACATCCAATGTATAGTGTATGTTTGACTGTCTAATTTAGCTGAAAGATTCTGTGGGATTAAAAATTTACGTAGGTGAAAGTTTCTAGTAAACAAAAGCTTATTTGATTTTATAGCATAAATTAAGCTGAGGAGTTTAAAATGTTGAACCAGATGTTTAGAAATATTTTATAAATACACTGTATTTTGCTTGTGAGCACATTATCATTAACTGACTTTATGGTCAGTATATTCTAAAGGTTTGCCCTGCTTGTTCTTTTCCCCCAAAATTCCATGTTCCACATTCTGTGACTTCAGGCATCCTAATTGCCACAATTCATAGTCCTCATGTCCTCCATGTGTTTTTCAGCTTCCTTCATGCCTGCAATCTTTTTCACAAGAAATGCATTTCCATAATACTGCACTTTTGAAATGAAGATGCGATCTACCATAACCTGGTCAAACTCCAATATTTTTAAATGACTGTTGTCCAAGATGCCCAACGAAGGTGATGGAATTAGAGAATGTTCAAATAGAAAGTCAGTTAAGAAGTGTGTTGCATGAAAAAAAAAATCAGTAGAAGCTTTTAATTAATCAAGACACTAACCCTGAACAAGGCAATTAGTGTTCTCTTTGAAATAACTATAGTGCAGTTAGCTATAATATATTCTATAGATATAATGAAGGACTTGCTAAAATTGAGTAATAGTATCATTAAATCGCTGTAAATAACTCTCTTTGAAGTTTTCAACAGACTGGTTATTTTAGACGTTCCTATTCCCTCTTTCTTTCGACTCATTCAGAGGTGTCTGTTTGTCTTATTTCAGTATGTCTTGCATCAAAGCGACTTCATAGTCAAGGAGCTTGTGCTTCTGTACATCTAGCTAATGATGTCCTCCCACCTTACTTCAGTCATGTTAGGCCACTGCTCATTATAAAACATCAGCAAGTTAAGCATTCATTGAGGCTCCTGCCAAACACGTCCCCCAGTAATTCATTCTCTTAGAATATTAATAGAATCTAGACTTCGAGTAATATGAGCTAGAATAAGTGGGTCTCACCAATATTTTTTTATTTGGTATTAGGATATAGCGGGTTGGATAATGGATGGATGGATTAAAAATAATGGGATGTTAATAGCATCATTATTTTAATTAAAACACCTATGTGGAAGTACCTGTTTTCAGCAGAATCTTTTTCCTTCATTTACTTTTTTTTTTTTTTAAACAAAGATCATACAAATGTGACTATAAGGCTATCTAAGCAGTTTTAATCACACAGACATTCTTAATAGGCTACTTAGCCATCATTTACTGAAATGTTTGTAAGATTGTATCAGAAGTGTTAAGTGTTTCAGGCTTGAAGATCCCATTTAATTGTCTTGGGGGGGAAAAGATGGATGAAATGCTAAATAAACAAAAAATAGCAAATCACTTTATCAAAACACTTCTGCATTCTTTTGGATGTTGGTCCACAAACTGACCACAATGTCCTGCTAACCTGTGCTTTTATAGCACAGTGCAGGAAGAGGTGGGATTGGAGCTGGGGGCAGGTCAAAAGTGATGTCATGAGTTGTCTTTGGCCCATTCTTCTCCACTCAAGAGACAAAAATGGAAAAATGGATAAAGTCTGTGTAAAGATCCCAAAAACAAGAAACCTACCTGGTCTGCCTTGCAGAGGCAACCTTAACTTAAGCCAGGCCCCAAAAGCTATCTGCTGGCTTCAGCTGGAGTAGGCCCCAAAAATGGATAGCTGACAGAAACAACTGTAACAGTCTCAAATTAACCCAAAAGCCCCTCAAGAGGAAGGATAATCTTCAACCTATGGCTTATATTTAAAGGGCAAATAAATTATTTTTAACAAGTACATATGGATTTGCAAAAATATAGAAACAAGGCTCAGCAGAACAATAAGAAGCACAAAGGAGTTAAGTAAAAGACAATCCTAGAGCAAACAAAGTCACAATAAACAAATTAGAAGAATCCAATAACAAAGAGAAACATAATCAGACAAACGATAAAATCCAAACAGAATACAATACTTACATGAAACAAAAGATTCTCACTCCTGAGGCTTTTTGGTTAGTTTAGGGGTGATTATATTAGTGTGGTCTCTTGAGGCTCCACCCACAAAGAACATGGAACATTAGTACATTTAAAAAGACATTACACTATTATTGCTTCACTTGTAAAACCAATGGAAATAGACTTGTGAAATAATAATTTGAAATGAACATAATCAACAATAACGGATAACTTCAAAGAGATACATGACAGTGTTCAACAATTTCTCTTTCCTACATGCACCCTTAAATCAGCTGCCATAGAAGACTCTCCATACTCATATGTTTGACACATGTACTGCGTATGAAAGGCTTGGGTATCTTTCTGGCACTCCAAGGAGATACCAAAAAGAAAGCTGGAACATGGTCAGTAATTTCATTAGGGTTATATAGTTTAAGATCACATTAATTACTAAAAGACAAGTTCAGTATTTGTGAATTTATGGTCATTTGTTATATATTTTAGGCATGCTGTCATTTAGCACAGATTCCAGTTTTGCTAAATCAAGTTATATTTAGTAATTTTATATGCAGTATCTTGCCAAAGCAGCTTACAATTGCAGCCTGTATGGCTTGAGTCCAAATTTCAAACAAATGCCTTAACTGCCATGTATGTCGACAAGTAATATCTAAAATAACAAAATAACTCTTTAACATTCATGTTTATAATCATGTCATCAACCCATAATGCTAATAATTGACTAGATGAATAATAATAAAACAGCATCCTCACTTACAACACAGATGACAGGTCTGTCTTCCTTCACATACTGAATGTGAGGAATCAATTCAACTGCCGATGTATAGAGCTTAATGTTTTAACCATCTGGCCAGTATATAAATATTTATGTAAAACAGTATACAAGATCATTTGTTTTAATTGTTAGGAAAAATAAAGATTTCCTGTTTTATGATTCTAATATGTCTATATGATTTTTCGGTCACAGAAATAAAATATGCATTTTAAATATTAAAAGTGGGGAAAAAAGGTGAAGTAGAGTATTGCAATATCTTTCTTCGTGTAAAAAAATAAGTACACTCCATGAAATGTTTGTTTTTTAACACATGTGGACATATCAATGTTTAATTTTCATTTAAATAGTTTCTTTAGGTAAAAGTGACATTATTAAAAACAAAGAAAAAACAATTAAATTAGAATTTGCAATGATTTGTTTTAAAACAATGTCATTTCCATTTGTGGAAAAATAAGTACACTTTTGGCTGTATAGGTGTTTGTATTGCCCTCTTTGGCAAAAAAAACCCTCAAGTAGGTGTTTCCTTTAACTGTCTACCAGCCTTGACATCAGCTAGGAGAAAGTTTTTCCTTCTCCTTCATGCAGAATCAGCAGAAGAAAATCTTTTATGCACCCAAGCTGTAAAATTGAAGTTTGCAAATGAACATCTAAACAAGTCTGATGCATTTTAGAAACAAGTCCAGTGGACCAATGAAGTCAAAATAGAACTTTTTGGACACGATGTGCAAAGGTATGTTTGGAGAGAAAAGGGTGCTGAATTTCAGGAAATGATCACCTCTCCAGCTATTAAGCAAGGGGTGGATCGATAATGCTTTGGGCTTGTGTTGCAGCCATTGGCACAGAGACCATGTCATTGGTAGAGAAGGAAGAATGGTTTCAGATAAATACCAGCAAATTCTGGAAGCAAACATCATACCATCTGTAAAAAATTTGAAGTTCAAAATTGGGTCCTACAGCAAGATCATGATTTGAAACACACCTCAAAATCTACATTGGAAAACCACACGGTGTGCAAGCTGAAGGTTTTGCTATGGCCTTCACAGTCCCTCAGCCTAAACATTATTGAAAATCTGTGGATAGATCTCAAAAGAGCAGTGCATGCAATCCAGCCCAAATATCTTGCAGAGTTAGAAGTCTGTTGCAAGGATGAATGGGCGAAAAATACCCCAAGTAAGAACTGAAAGACTCTTAGCTGTCTACAAAAAGTGTTTACAAGCTGTGGTACTTGCCAGAGTGGGTGCTACTAAGTACTGATCATGTTGGGTGCCCATAATTTTGCTTCAAGCCCTTTTCATTCTTTGGTATTTTGTACCTGTGAATGATGGAAGTAAAAATGTAATCTTACTTAAAATGTGAAAATGTCATCTTTAACTTTATGCCTTTTGGTGATCAGTTCATCTTCTGCTTGCTTAACTATTCACAGTAACAGGCATTTTAAGGATGGGTGCCTACATTTTTACATGCCACTGTAACTCTATCTTTCCCTTGTCTGTCCATAGCGCATTTTTCCAGAGAGCTCCTTGCCTAAGTGTTCATGGGCAAACTTTAGCTTTACTCTGATCTTCTTTCAAGACAGAAAAGGACAGTTCCCATGTAGGTCTCATTTGTGTAGCCTCTTTCTAATGGTAGACTTATGCATTTTGACATCAACAGCAGCAAGAGCTTCCTGTAGGTCCTTTGATGAAATTTCCAGGCTCCTGGAAACTTTTTTCAGCTTCTTGCATTCTGCTCTCAAGCTAAACGTGCTGGGGCGGACTAACCTGGACAAATTGTCAGTTGTTTGAAATCTTCTCCACTTGTATTTATATTATTTCACTTAGCAGACACTTTTATCCAAAGTGACTTGCAAAATAAGTCAATATGCTCGAGTAAACATCAGCCTGAGGGACTATTTTGGAACAAGTGTTACAAAAAAAATTGATCACCATAAGGAAAGAGCTCAGAACAATAGTTACAAGAATCTGTTAAAGCCATTATCAATTAGACATAAATTAACAGGACAAGAGAGTCTTCAAATGCGTCTTAAACACATTGAAAGAGTCAGTAGTTCTGATGCAGGTTGGCAGTTTATTTTATCATCAATGAGATGTCTGGGTTGAGACAGAAATGGAATCACCAAACGCTGTTCATCAGCAGACCTGAGTGGGCGATAAGGAGCAAATGACCTCACAAGTGTCTCCATAAGTATAGGTGCTGATCCATTGACTATTCTGTAGATAAGCATCAAGGATTTAAACTTATGATATGCTGCTACAGGAAGCCAATATAGTGATATGCAAAGAGGAGTGATGATAAAACCCTTGATCAAGAACGGAAGTGCAGCCAAACCAGCTAAATGATGAAACACATAAATTATGTCACTGAGCTATTACCTGAATTTGCATTGACATGACAAACATATAAAACTTAAAAAGTGATTGTAATGCTGTATAGACAGTATTTTACTTCCCTTTCAAGAGGCCCAAAGCTGCATATTTGCACTGAAGGACTTTCTAGTTTTTTTGTCAGTTTATAAACAGTAGGCTAGCTGTTGTCACTTCTCAGGGAACTGGCCGACAGGTCAGGAATATCTTGGCCAGGCTTCACTCCATCAATCCCACAGTGCTGGAAGCCAATAGTGAACTGGCAGGGAGCTACAACCCGTTTTCGTATGGTGTGGGTATACATACATAAAATGTAACCATGTTTTTTGCCAACATAAGAAGTCACTATTCATCAGTCTCCAGTTTTCCTAGCATAATAAGAGCACTTTGCTCCAGTCATATTGCAATAAGGGCATCTGGCAAGAATGAAGCTGCTTTTGTCCTCCATAAGCACTTATATTATATTAATACACAAGTAATCTGTGATGCAAAGATGAGACTGACAAATGTCATGGCTCGGTGGTCTGAGTTAATCCATGATTCTAAAGTTAGCATTAGAAGACAACTTGTTACTTTGTTGGTAGGGTAACTGGCTGAACCCTTAGTTAGTATTTCATAAGGCCTATACTATTCATTGTAATAGCAATCATATCATTAGCTTTGCCAGATGATAGTGGCTACCTGTTTAGACACTGGTGCTTTTCGTTTTTCCTGGACCCCAGAGCACATACAAAGCACTTCAATGCAGTGCGGCACATAGCATACGATTCCTCTTGTCAAAAGCAGGTGTCATTGTCTGGATGCGTGAGGTGGGATGCTGCTCTACCAAACAATGAAGCCGAAAGAGGTAGATTAGCATGTTCCATATATGGATGTTTCAGGGTGGCAACCAGGTGGAGTTCAAAGCACGTTCACATACACACATTTACAAAATGATTGTGACATATTAATAAATTGTGTAGAAATGTGTGTATGCCAGGTTTTATAATTTTTTTTTTGATGTACGCATATTTTTAAAAACGATGCCCCAGATGTGCTGCTTGTAGTTGATCTTCTGTACAGTGGAATTGTTGATTTTCCGATTGTTAGGAGATTTGTTAAATCCTTTCCTAGACTCATAGACATCTGTAACATTCTTTCTGAGGGCCTCAGAGGTATGGTGATAATACACACTTTAACAACAAAGAACAAACTAAACTAAATATCTGAGGTTTAAATAAGAGGAGTTTCCCCCAAGATCTACACCTGCACCTTCGTCTCATTTTAAGTATATGAGGTTATGATAAATGTATAGTGTGATGGATGGCCAGGGACCTTACCTGGCTGGGACAACTTCTTAAAAGAAGGACCTGGGGAGCAGATATGCACAGGGCACTGCCCCCCAGAGCGCTAGATGTCAGCCCCCCTGGGTTGTAGCAGTGCCTTGGATTCTCACAGGGCTCTATGGGAGTTGGAGTTTGACACAGCCCTGTTGGGTTCCGTGTGGGTTACCAGGGGAGCTTCAGAACCCTACTTTGTCTGGCTTACATCATACCTGGGAGTGCTTTCAGACCCTGTGCTGTGTGTTTTGGTGAGCTTTATTGTACTGTGCTGAGCAGGTGAGAAATGACTAAAAAATGTATCCCACTAAACAAAGCCTGTATGTTGATGGACTTGTGTCTAGTGTCTGTCTGTGCCAGGTTTGGTGAGATGGTCACAATAGTTACCTACTTTCACGACATATGAAATTTATACATAGGCTTATTTAAATTATGCAATGGACTTCAACATGTAAATGTGACATGATGTTTGTTATTTCATCTTTATATATAAATACTGTTTAAATGATGAGCAAATCTTAATATGCCCAAATATGTTAAAATATGTCATTAATACACTGAGGTACTGGGATTTTGTTTTTTTCCCTGAATGTGTAGGTATGAATCTCTGCATTGGTCCTAATGTCTGTAGTGTGCAGTCACTCTATACAAGATGACACAGAATCAATATAACACATTTAAGATGTTTAGTTATTTTAAAAATTGAAATGAAAATGATGTTAAATTGAAGAATAGAGTGTACTTAGGAGGCCACAACCTGAGCCTTTTCAGAAACTTCTACTGGACATGCACCGCAGAGTTCTACATTCATTCCTTGCTAGTCAGCTTTCATCATAGACAGGTACTTTGAAGCTGATGAACTTGTCCATTTGATAGTTTTGTTCCATGTACTGCATGGCAATAATTTGATATTATTTATGTTTTAAGAATTAAGAAATTTCTTACTGGCTATATTATGTCTTAACCATGCACTCTGTGTTCTTTTTCCATTAACCTTACTTGAGTCCTGAAATTATGATATCAAAAAGCTCAAACTCCTTTTCAGTTACAATTTTATATTGTTCTTTGCTTAGGTTGGGAATGTCATTGTGAATATTTTTAAGGTTTATTAGTAGCATCACATCCAACAAAATGTAACAGAAGCCTGTATTAGGTGATTTGAGAACCACTGTTATAGGGATTTGATTTAAACAGTGAAAATATACAGAATAACAGTTCTTTGTATTTTAAAATAAAAATAATTTCTATATTATTGTATATTGACCTAACTATCCGGATAATGCAGCATATTGTGGGGTCCCTGGCAATTCCCACCCCTAATGAAGAGTGTAATGCAACATTTATGTTATTATAATTGGATCTCTAGAAGTTCATGGCACTGTGCCAGCCTTAACAAAATGAGACCTCAACCTGCCAAATTCATAAAGTGACCATTCACCTCCATCCCCACATATACATATTTTGCAGTTTTTGTTATATCTCTCTATTATAAAAAAAAATCTTGACAGGGAGACCAGGGAGATTAGAGACGAGATCTTCTCGGAAGACAATTTGACATCCTTCGAGAGACACTTTAACGTCCCATGAGACAAGGCAGTGAGACAGAAGGACAGCTGCTGTACAGTCTTTTAAATGATTGACACGCATAACGACAAGCAGAACACGAACTTTGGCAGAAGCAGCACAAAGGCAGTAGCTGATCCGTCCGCTTCTCCTTAGCGTGCATTCAGTACTCCCCCCCCCTCCCCCTTCACAATGCAAGCGGGAGAGATGTGAAGTGGCAGGAGCGTAGTGCACCTACAGGGGGTTGAGCAAAGCGAACGAGACCTGATCATCTTAGAGCGACACTTTGACGACACGCGAGACTATACATGACAACCTGTGGTAGTTGGCCGGCTTGTCATCCCGCCCAATACCCCCAGGCCGCCAGATGGAGCCCTCCCTGCAGTATGTAGGTACCCCGAAGACCAACAGGAAGTCATGGACTTTGTAGTTTTTATCCTTAGCCCTGCTGGGTACCACAGGGGCCGCAAGAAGGAGCTACAGGGAGGACCGAAGACTTCTTTGTGCCCTATAACCCGGAAGTGCGTCATAGGAAGAGCGACATGCTTCCGGGGTGAAGAAAAGGACTTTTTACCTGACCCTGAAGTGATACAAGATCACATGGACTGGGGATTGGGAACACTTCCGGGTCAGGGAATATAAAAGGATTGTCGGAGCTCCCAGACTTCGAGCTGAGCTGGGTGGAAGGGTGGCAACGCGCCTGGGAGTGTGGAGGATTGTATTATTGTTATTGTGATGTATTATATGAGTATAGTGGAGGAGAGGGTGCTTTGTGCACTGTGGCAATTTAATAAAGTCATCATTTGGACTTTTACCTGGTGTCTGGAGTTGTGGACAGGGGTTCAAGGGAGCAATAGCGCCCCTTATCTGTCACAAACCTTAGGAAGTAAAACCCGTGAGACGGTGACTTTTGCACATCACGCCCTACTTACAAACAATTTAAAACAAGTCCATGGACATCTAACCTAGCAGTTGTTGGAATGCTTTTGGCAGACACACTTCATCTGCTCCCAGCTCTTAAAGCAATGACAAGCAGAACATGCAACTCACCAGCAGCAGCAAGCCAGCAGATGATCCCAGTGCATCTCCTTAGCGTTCAGCCCACCCCACCCTTTTGAACGCTAGCGGCAAAGACGAGAAGTGGCAAAAGGACAGCTGCTATACAGGCTTTTAAATAAATGACGCAAAGCATGACAAGCAGAGGGCGCAGCTCGCCAGCAGCAGCAGCAGCAAGACAGCAGCTGAACCGAACGCATCTGCCCCCCTTCACAACGCGAGCAGCGTTATTCATCCCACGAGAAAGAGATTTAACCACGCTCGGGATCTATACTAATAAAAGGCAAAACCCTCACTGACACACTCACTCACTGACTCACTGACTGACTCATCACTAATTCTCCAACTTCCCGTGTAGGTAGAAGGCTGAAATTTGGCAGGCTCATTCCTTACAGCTTACTTACAAAAGTTGGGCAGGTTTCATTTCAAAATTCTACACGTGATGGTCAAAACTGGAAGCTATTTTTCTCCATATAATGTAATGGAGTTGAGCTCGATGGCCGTGGGGGGCGGAGTTTCGTGTGACATCATCACGCCTCCACGTAATCACGTGAACTGACTGTCAACACATTACGTAGAAAACCAGGAAGAGCTCCAAAAAGCGCTGAAGAAAACATGCATTATACAATTGAGAAGGCAGCGAAACAATAAGAAGCGAGCGAGTGACACATGCTGTACAAGCATATTCATGCCTGCTGCTACTTCGGAAACAAAGCACGGTGTAAACCTAAACTTTAAATTAAGTTCATAGACAGGCTGCCGCTGGCGTTTGTCATGCCCACGGCTAATGCGGGATACAAGTTTAATGAGAGGACGCAGGGTATAAACGACAGTTTTGATCACTTTCTAACTAAGTTCAAATTGCTGGTCAAAGGCTGTGCTTATGCAAATTCTGAAAGACTATGTTTGTGGGGGGATTGACAGTTAAGGCGGGCGGAGGAGTGACGTCATCCTCTCCCCTCCCATTCACCTCATTTTGCTCTGAGCTGCGCTCCGCGGCTAACGCCGTCTTCGGAAGCAAATTCGTCACACTGCCACCAAATACTCACAGAAAAATCCACAAGTTAATACACACACTGTCTCTAGAGTTTATCCATACTGAATCCTCCAGGCACTACTTACAAAAGGTTACATTGACAATCGTGTTACGTTATTTTTAAAATGTTTCCTTTTCTTAGCACAAGCACAGCTGAGAAGCTTCGATGCATGTGCTCCATAACGCGTTAAAAATAATGCATTTAATCACACTTTGCATTACAAGCAAAGGGGAACTTTTGTCAATGCATGATTTCCTGGTACACCGATTACATTGATCAGCGGTTCCTGATTCATTTTACCCTCGCACCCCCTTGGTTTGAGAAGAAGTATGAAAAAATATGAGGTTAACACAGAAAAACAGATCACCAATTCAAGCTTTATGAATATGTGTATATGTATGTGTATATATATATATATATATATATATATATATATATATATATATATGTGTGTGTGTGTGTGTGTGTGTATGTATGTATGTATATGTATGTGTGTGTATATATAAACTGCTCAAAAAAATTAAAGGAACACTTTGAAAACACATCAGATCTCAATGGGGAAAAAGAAATCCTTCTGGATATAGACTGGGTAATGTGTTAGGAACGAAAGGATGCCACATCTTTTGATGGAAATAAAAATGATCAACCTACAGAGCCCTGAATTCAAAGACGCCCCAAAAATCAGAGTGAAAAAATTATGTGGCAGGCTAGTCCATTTTGCCAAAATTTAATTGCAGCAACAAAATTGTACGCAGCACTTTGTATGGCCCCTGTGTTCTTGTATACATGCCTGACAACATTGGTGCATGCTTCTAATGAGATGACAGATGGTGTTGTGGGGGGATCTCCTCCCAGATCTGGACCAGGGCATCACTGAGCTCCTGGACAGTCTGAGGTGCAACCTGGTGGCATTGGATGGACCAAAACATAATGTCCCAGAGGTGTTCTATTGGATTTAGGTCAGGAAAGTGTGGTGGCCAGTCAATGGTATCAATTCCTTCATCCTCCAGGAACTGCCTGCATACTCTCACCACATGAGGCCAGGAATTGTCGTGCACCAGGAGCCACTGTACCAGCATAGGGTCTGACAATGGGTCCAAGGATTTCATCCTGATACCTAATAGCAGCCAAGGTGCCTTTATCAAGCCTGTAGCGGTCTGTGTGACCCTCCATGGATATGCCTCCCCAGACAATCATTAACCCACCACCAAACTGCTCATGCTGAATGATGTTACAGGCAGCATAATGTTCTCCATGGCTTCTCCAGACCCTTTCACTTCTGTCACGTGCTCAGGGTGAACCTGCTCTCATCTGTAAAAGCACAGGGCACCAGTGGTGCATCTGCCAATTCTGGTATTCTATGGCGAATGCCAATCGAGCTGCATGCTGCTGGGCAGTGAGCTCAGGGCCCATTAGAGGACATGGGGCCCTTGGGTCACCCTCATGAAGTCTTTCTGGTTGTTTGGTCAGAGACATTCACACCAGTGGCCTGCTGGAGGTCATTTTGTAGGGCTCTGGCAGTGCTCATGCTGTTCCTCCTTGCCCAAAGGAGCAGATACTGGTCCTGCTGATGGGTTATGGACTTTCTATGGCCCTCTCCAGCTCTCCTAGAGTAACTGCTTGTCTCCTAGAATCTCCTCCATGCCCTTGAGACTGTGCAGGGAGACATAGCAAACCTTCTGGCAATGACACGTATTGATGTGCCATCCTGGAGAAGTTGGACTACCTGTGCAACCTCTGTAGGGTCCAGGTATCGCCTCATGCTACCAGTAGTGACACTGACTGTAGCCAAATGCAAAACTAGTGAAGAAACAGTCAGAAAAGATGAGGAGGGAAAAATGTCAGTGGCCTCCACCTGTTAAACCATTCCTGTTTTGGGGGTCATCTCATTGTTGCCCCTCTTGTGCATCTGTTGTTAATTTCATTAACACCACAGCAGCTGAAACTGATTAACAACCCCCTCTGCTACTTAACTGACCAGATTAATATCCCATAAGTTTCATTGACTTTATGCTATACTCTGATTAAAAAGTGTTCCTTTAATTCTTTTGAGCAGTATATATATATATATATATATGTTTATGTGTGTGTGCATATATGTATATGTATACAGGTATATATATATATATATATATATGCCAGCAACACTCATGACAATGACAACACAATTACATTGTCAATCATATTACGTTATTATTAAAATGTTTCCTTTTCTTTTTCATTACTTCTTTAACACACTACTTCTCCGCTGCGAAGCGCGGGTATTCTGCTAGTAGGAAATAAAGGACAAATATTGTTTTCACAAAAGTTTTAATTTAAAAGTTGAAAATAATGCATATGTAAAAATCCCATGAAAATAGCTATCTCTTTCAAATAAAAATACATTTATGTGGAACCTTCCTTCATGTTGTGATTCTACTCCAATGCTACAGCAGCATGAAAAATGGAAATTCTCTATATTTAATAAAATCTGAAATTCAATTGTTTCCATATAAACACACAAACTACACTGATGTACATCCAGTTTTCTGTTTCTAAGTAGTCTGAGATCCCAGTATTGATCACTCCACCATGATGCCCAGGAAGATCTTGGTGTAAAACTGTGATATGATTTTTGAGCAAGCATGATCTGAGGAGCAGGATATAAATCCATTCGGAAAGTATTCACAGCGCATCACGTTTTCCACATTTTGTTATGTTACAGCCTTATTCCAAAATGGATTAAATTCATTTTTTTCCTCAGAATTCTACACACAACACCCCATAATGACAACGTGAAAAAAGTTTACTTGAGGTTTTTGCAAATTTATTAAAAATAAAAAACAGAGAAATCACATATACATAAGTATTCACAGCCTTTGCTCAATACCTTGTCGATGCACCTTTGGCAGCAATTACAGCCTCAAGTCTTTTTGAATATGATGCCACAAGCTTGGCACACCTAACCTTGGCCAGTTTCGCCCATTCCTCTTTGCAGCACCTCTCAAGCTTCATCAGGTTGGATGGGAAACGTTGGTGTACAGCCATTTTAAGATCACTCCAGAGATGTTCAATCGGAATTAAGTCTGGGCTTTGGCTGGGCCACTCAAGGACATTCACAGAGTTGTCCTGAAGCCACTCCTTTGGCTAGGCTGTGAGCTTAGGGTCGTTGTCCTGCTGAAAGATGAACCGTCGCCCCAGCCTGAGGTCAAGAGCGCTGTGGAGCAGGTTTTCATCTAGGATGTCTCTGTACATTGCTGCAGTCATCTTTCCCTTTATCCTGACTAGTCTCCCAGTTCCTGCCGCTGAAAAACATCCCCATAGCATGATGATGCCACCACCATGCTTCACTGTAGGGATGGCATTGGCCTGGTGATGAGCGGTGCCTGGTTTCCTCCAAACATGACGCCTGGCATTCACACCAAAGAGTTCAATGTTTGTCTCATCAGACCAGAGAATTTTGTTTCTCATGGTCTAAGAGTCTTTCATGTGCCAAACTCCAGGCAGGCTGCCATGTGCCTTTTACTAAGGAGTGGCTTCCATCTGGCCACTTTACCATACAGGCCTGATTGGTGGATTGCTGCAGAGATGGTTGTTGGTTCCTCAAGACTGCGTTAGCTGCAGAGCTCAGCTCACAGCGAAATGAGGTAAATGGGAGGGGAGATGATGATGTGACTCTCCCACCCGCCTTAACTGTCAATCCCACCACAAAGACAGTCTCTCGGAATTTGCATAAGCACAGCCCTTCACCAGTAATTTTAACTTAGTTACAAAGTGATCACAACTCTCGTTTATATCCTGCGTCCTCTCATTAAACTTGTATCCTGCATTAGCCGTGGGCATGACAAACGCCAGCGGCAGCCTGTCTATGAACTTAATTTAAACTTTAGGTTTACACCGTGCTTTGCTTCCGAAGTAGCTGTACTCATGAATATGGTTGTATGTGTGACTCGGTCGCTTCTTATTGTTTCGCTGCCTTCTCAATTGTATAATGCATGTTTTCTTCAGCGCTTTTTGGAGCTCTTCCTTGTTTTCTACGTACCGAGTAGACAGTCAGTTCACGTGATTACGATATATATATATATATATATATACACACTGTATTATATATACATATATACATATATATACACACACATACATACATATATATATACACATACACATACATATATATATATACATACATATATATACACATACACACACACATATATATGTGTATATATATATGTATGTATGTGTGTGTATATATATGTATATATGTATATATAATACAGTGTGTATATATATATATATATATATAAATTAATTAAATAAATATATATAATTGTTTTTTTTTCTTCTGTCTCACCAGCCCGGTACATTATCAAGGTAGATGGAAAAAAAGGCCTATTCCGAGGCCTGACGCCCCGGCTCGTATCCAGTGCCATTTCCACAGTGGTGCGCAGCAGAGCCAGACAGGTAACTGCAAATTAAGTTGTTGGGAATCTCATGAAGTTGAAAGTTAAAGAAAGCTGGACATTTGTTTATTAACTGTGTTCTAAATGTTGAAAAGTAAAAAGAACATATGGGACATGCAAACCACAGTGATAGGGCCATTTGGATTTGTTTAAGATCACACTAAGTATTATAGTATCCTATGAATATGCACGTATTATATAAAAGTACTAGGCTGACCCGCCTTTTAAGGCGGACTTTTAAGTTGACCACTTCTTAAGGCAATTCAATATTTAGAATTTGATATTTTATACAAACTCATTAATTTGGTTATATTGCATTTGAGCGGTATTATTAATTTGGTTATATTGCATTTGAGCGGTATTACTTTAATACTCGTAGTTTCTGTTATTTTTGTGATGAAATTTAATCTTTTTTTCTATATTGAGGTCGCCCTTTTGAACCCCCCTGATATTTACTACGCGGTGAGGCATTTGTACTCCATCAACATTAATTATTTCCAGAGACATAATTTTGTCTATTTTTCCAGCGCATCGCGCACAAAAGCAAGGGAATGATGGGAGCACCAGAACTCTGCTCATAT
Source organism: Polypterus senegalus (assembly GCF_016835505.1). Taxonomy (NCBI): domain Eukaryota; kingdom Metazoa; phylum Chordata; class Cladistia; order Polypteriformes; family Polypteridae; genus Polypterus; species Polypterus senegalus. The sequence goes on along the minus strand of NC_053156.1, from coordinate 225,519,969 downwards.
CATGTCGCTTCATACCGCAAGCTGCAAGTAGTAAGTCTGTGATAAGGGGAATACCGCTAAGCTTTCCACTCACCGGACGGAAGGACAATCCCGACTGCTTTTATATAGTAAGAAAGAAGAAGAAGATATCGCACAGTCTGGAGTAGAAAATCATCTTTTACCTGGAAAAACGAAACTACAAATCCCATCGTGCATTGCAAAATAGACAGGGCGTGTGTGAAACTCCACGCCTGTGTAGCACTCACGGGACGGAAGGACAGTCCCGACCGCTTTTATATAGAAGGACTCTTCTTCAAAAACTAAATTTAATATTTAATTCTAATAGTTCCTCAGATATTTCTGAAAACACTCGTCAAAAGTAGAGATATGCTTTACAGAAGCCAGAGATAACCAATTTCTTCCACAAACCTTTCGCCAAGCATTAATCACTGTCTTTCCAAAACAAAATAAGGACTTATTACAATGTGCATCATACAGACCAATTTCACTTCTGAATAACGACGTTAAAATACTCTCTAAAATCATAGCTAGAAGGATGGAGAAAGTGCTCCCTCGGTAATATCACAAGACCAAACTGGATTTATTAGGGGCCGACACTTATCTTCAAATCTTCGACGCCTGTTTAATGTAATATACTCACCAACTAAATCAAACACCCCAGAAATATTATTATCATTGGATGCAGAAAAAGCATTCGACATGATTGAATGGAAATACCTTTTTACTATATTGGAGAAGTTTGGGTTTGGCCCGAACATTTGTGCATGGATTAAATTACTGTATACTAACCCAGAAGCTTCAGTTTGCATCAATAACATTTGCTCAGACTACTTTAAACTAGAACGTGGCACAAGACAAGGATGCCCTTTGTCACCGCTGCTGTTTGCAATTGCCATTGAACCACTGGCAATACATTGTCGAAATACTGATCAGATAAAGGGGATTAGCAGAGAAGGACTGGAACAGAAAATCTCATTATATGCAGATGACATGGTACTGTATATATCGGACCCAGAAAATTCTGTGCCTGCAGTCTTAGCAGCACTCACAGAATTTCAAAAGCTCTCTGGTCTCAGAATTAATCTGAATAAAAGTGTACTCTTTCCGTGAATTCTCAAGCATATAATATTAGATTAGACACCCTACCTTTTATCATTGCAGAACAGTTTAAATACCTAGGGGTAAACATCACAAGTAAACATAAAGCTCTATATCAACAAAATTTCGTCGTCTGCATGGAAAAAATTAAACAAGACTTGCATAGATGGTCAACCCTTCATCTCACACTAGCTGGAAGAATTAACACTGTTAAGATGAATATTCTTCCTAAGCTCCTTTTTTTATTTCAAAACATCCCAATATACATTAATAAATCGTTCTTTAAGCAATTAGATTCAACAATAACCTCATTTATTTGGAATTCAAAACATCCACGCATCAAAAGAGCGACCCTACAAAGACAAAAGGCAGAAGGCGGCATGGCTCTACCTAACTTCCAGTTTTATTACTGGGCGCAAATATACAGTCGATAAGAACCTGGACACAAATAGAAGAACATACACAGGCATGGACCGCAATAGAAGTAAAATCCTGCAGTACTTCTTTGTATTCCTTGCTCTGTGCTCCAATAAACACACGTTATCGGCAATACACTAATAACCCAATTGTGCTCCACTCACTTAGAATCTGGAACCAATGTAGAAAGCATTTTAAGGCGGAGAAGCTTCTTTCTGTGGCACCCTGCAAGAGAACCACCTCTTTCAACCTTCACAAACATATGCAGTTTTTAATATCTGGAAAAAATTTGGAATTAACTTGCTTAGAGATCTTTATATAGACAACGTCTTTGCATCCTATGAACAATTACATTCCAAATTTAACATTCCAGCTACAAATTTCTTTCACTATCTTCAAATCAGGAACTTTGTTAAACAGAACCTTCCAGATTTTCCTCATCATCACGCTGGAAAAATATTGCTCAATTTCAAGGAATTAGACTCCATCTCTACAATATATAAAATCATTTTACAATCCCTTCCTTTCAAAGATCCAAGAGGACACTGGGAAAATGACCTCTCAATTAATATATCAGAAAAGGAGTGGAAAGTAGCAATGCAGAGAATTCACTCGAGCTCCATATGCGCAAAGCATACAATTATACAACTCAAAATTATATATCGAGCACATCTGTCTCGACTAAAACTCTCAAAATGTTTCCAGGGCATGATCCAACCTGCGAGCGTTGCTACCAAGCCCCAGCCTCACTGGGTCACATGTTCTGGGCCTGCACCAAATTAACATTATTCTGGACAAAAATTTTTAATTACCTCTCAGACAGCCTTGGACTCACAATCCCTCCTAACCCATTAACAGCTGTGTTTGGGGTTCTTCCAGAGGGTCTTAAAGTGGAGAAGGACAAACAAATTGTGATTGCATTCACTACACTTTTGGCACGCAGACTTAGTCTGATAAACTGGAAGAATCCAAACTCTCCTCTTTAAGTCAGTGGGAAACTGATGTGTTATATTATTTGAAATTGGAAAAAATCAAATACTCGGTTAGAGGATCTGTACAGACGTTTTTCAAAACATGGCAGGATCTAATCAGTAATATTTTAAAATAAGTTTATAAAGCACAGAGAATTTATTAATTTAGGTATTTTTGCAAGCCTTAAATTTTACACCGTTTGGCTTGCTCTCTCTCTCAGGGTGGGGATCGATCTGTTCTTAACATAATTCTTTTTTTTGTAAAAAATTGATTGCTATGTATTGATTGTAATAAAATTAATAAATAAATAATAAAAAAAAAGTAGAGATATGCTAGTATACCTGATGTGTACAATGTAAAGAAAAAACATTTTCTTAGAGAGCTCTGCCTCAGGAATTTTTTAAACCTGTGTGGCTTGTAATCTTATAGTCTGGTGAGTATATTTAAATCTTTAACACTACTGAAGATGGGGTTTTATTTCAAGCTATCTAGAAAAGTAAATATTCCTTGCTTTCTAGTGCTACACGGTATGCCTATATTTTTGTGACCATGATGAAAACATATGATGGATTCCTAGCTGTCATGTAAATAAATGTAAGCCAGGAAGATACACATTTTTATATCCATAAAAAAAGTGAACAAGGCAATTTTTCAGTTAAAGCTATCTATGAAAACCAACTTCCCTCTCCCACACCCTAGCAGGAAATGACAAGCTTTTTACTGTTGCACAAGCTGTGCTCATGGTCACCTTGTTGATCACTTTCTGCACTGCAAAACAACTGGGAAGAAAACTGACTGCTTTGTTAGGCACATTTAGTCACATTTATTATTAAGCACCCTCCACTTAAAAGTCCAACACGTTATAGAATAAGTGCAAATATAGTAAAGAAATTAAAATGCACCAAAAATACTAAATATGGGTGTCACATCAGCTCCAAGTCAGAGCATGTGCTATCATGGATGTTGAGGGGAAAAAAAATGATTAGTGATGGCAGCAAAATTACAATAATTTAATCCATTAAAACCAGTAGTATTAAACAACTATTTACAGCAGCCCTCACAAATGTATGCTCTGCTAAAATAATGAGCCGGGATTTACATGTTAAGATGAGTGACACGTCATTGATATTGGTAGTTACATCATGGGAAAATGTGGTTGCCTTATACAACAAAGAAGTGCAAGGATTTATCATGACAGCTGAGTGTCATCAACAAATGAAGGATGGTTAATATTCCACTTTTGAATCAATCTCCTAAAGGCAACATATAAAGAGAAAGAAGAATTGGTTCCATTAGTTGTAATATAATCTGAATGAGTAAATTAATCATTTTTTACATTAGAAGTTGCAAAACCAAAAGTAAGGCATAAACTTAAGATAAAAATATCTTAAACATTAACAGAAGTTCTGAAACAAATCATAGAGAACATACTTGTTGCTGAAGAACAGTAGAAAGTCCTTTAACGCCATTTTGGAGCGCATCCTTTTAGTTATGTGAATTCTAGCAGTTTCTGTTTAAAGCTAGCGGACAATTAAAACAACACTAAGAAAGTAGTAGGGACAATCACATTTAGATTATTGGCCTCTAAAAAGCCCATGTTTTATATGGTAAGACATTGTGTTTAATTGCTAGGAAGTATTATTTATTCTGTGTAATGACTGACTTGTTATTTTTTCCTCTTCTGCAGGCCATTCCACTGAGTGACATGGAACATGTGTCCAATAAAGATGACATCAAAACTACTCTTAACAAAGTTGTCACTGAGGTAAAGTGCAGATATTAAATAATGCTGGTGTGAAAATATCTTGGTCATAAAGCTTACTACAGTGAGCCCTTTGTCACTAATAGGATAGAGAGAACACAGATGGAGAGATGGAGCAAGTCAAGCCTTTTGGCTTTAGTAGGGAATGTGTTGAGAAATGCAGATTAATGACAAATGGCTCTAAATGTTCAACACACTTGCTGACCTCCTCCTACATGGAAGAGTGAGCACATATATGCGACTAACTGAAATAAGTTGAATTGACATTGCATAATGACTTTAATAGTAGAAACCTACAATCATTCTCAACTAGGACAATTTTGAAAAGCCAGTGAGCTTTGTAAAGGCTATGTATGTGGGATATTTTTGTTCAAGTGTCCCTAAGACTGACATGACAGAGAAAAAAAAAGCAAACATCTGTTTTCCTACAGACCTCCCATGAGATGGTGGTTCAGTGTGTTTCCTGGGTTCTGATTCATCCATTCCATGGTATGTGGCCTAAAGTCAACTTACTTTTATAGGTATTGCAAATGTCCTGTCCACTTTTAACCTGTCTATTTAAATATAGATTTTTGTGTTATTTTTTACCTTACGTCTTATCAGACCTTCTATTAAGACGTGCTGGCTTAACCTTTGTTAAGAATTTAACAGTCTTTACTTTTGTTTCAGTGATTTCTGTACGTTGCATGGCTCAGTTTGTTGGGAGAGAGGTGAAATACAGGTAAGAGTAGGCTTAAAAAAAACAAACACGTCTTTTACTTGCACTTACTGATGCCAGCCTCTCTTACTTCAGGAAATGCTTGTAAGCAACGTTGTTGCTTAACTTTCTGATCCATGTAAATAATTAGTGGGACTTGAGGAGGATAAGCTGTTTTGTGCATCAACCAGTTACATATTTAATATGCATTTGTGGTGTATTTTTATATTGTTTTATGAACTCAGATTTAAATAAAGATTTGTGGTTCCTTACATAATACAGGTGACATCATTGTTTTTAAATTGACTAAATATATAGTCTTTAATATTTCTCTTGCATACATAAAAGGATACTAAGTCTTAATGTTTTGCTTTATCATGTGTAATATATCCTGTTTTGTGTGTTTTTAATTTACATGATGTGAATTTATTATTTCATGGTTTATCTTTTCTATTAGTGGCTTGTTTGGCTCTATTGTGAGAATCTACAAAGAAGAGGGACTTATGGGGTTTTTTGTGTAAGTTTTAAAAGATTAATGATACTTTTGAAATTATGTGTGAATGACTAATTTCTATTTTTTATATATAATGCACGTCTACCTGCTGTACTGTACACTATTACAAATAAAGCTTAGATAAACTAAGATAAAAGACCACACTCCACCACAACGATGCAGGCAGTAGAGGACCCATGTGGTCATTTATTTTCCTTTGGCCATTTTTTCCACTCAATATTTTTAAAGTTATTTGATTTCTATGGTTGAAACAATCAAATATGAGGTGATGCTTCAAATAACTAAACATAACCATGTTACTTATCACTTCACCAGCCACCCACCCCCTACAATAGAGTTCATTTGGACAAAACACAAGAAATACAACTTGTTCCAAATTAGATTTTAAATATAAAAAATATAATCATTCTACTAATGAAAAAACTCAAACTAATGTATAGGTCATATTTAGAAGATGTCCAGTATTATCAGCTCAATCTTGAAAAACAGAATGCGAATTGCTTGACGGTGAAAATAAAGTTATTTAATATGGGTTATGCTGAAAACTAAAGAATGCTGTTTTCAGCATGTCACACAGTATTAAGTATAGTTTTTAAGAAGTAAAAAGGAAAGCAGTTCATTGAACTAATTCTTCTAACCTTGAAATATTATATCGCTGTACAGTATTTTATCTTTTGGTTGATGGTTATATAAGTTAACGTGTTTATCTCACATTCTGTTTGCAGGGGACTTGTGCCTCACTTAATGGGAGAGGTCATATTCCTTTGGTGCTGCAATTTGTTGGCCCACTTAATTAACACTTACGCTGTGGATGACAATGTAAGTTCAATTAGCTGTCCCTGGAGAAGTAAAGTTTGCTATTCGAATACAAACCATGGTTATAATTCATGTTTTTCAGTGTCCTCGTTAAGTTTCATTCACATCTTTCCTTTGTTTTCAAGCTGTATCTCTGATAGTTCTGCATGTGTTGCTTTTATTATTGGTATCTCCCACAGTTAACTGCTTTGTTCAAACTCCACATATGATTAGTATAGAAAATTACAAGAAAACACTTATTTATTGTATCTTTACAGTTCACCCATGCACCAGCAGTGAGAAGCTACACAAGATTTGTAATGGGGGTAAGTTATTAAAGCAATGATGCTTGATATCATGTCAGACACACATTCTGTTAGGTTGGAAAAGGATGATTTTTTTTCTTTTTGGTGTTAACATGAGAGTGTCATGCAAAGGCAGGAACTAACCACTATTGGAGGAAGGACTAAATGAATTGTGCAAAAAAACTTCACTGCAGGATGTAGTGGAGCGAATGGCAAAGTTCCACAAAATGGTGCAACACAGTGAGAAGTGGGGAGTTCAGCTAATGGAATCAAAGTTATAATATAAATATGACAGGGTTGATAATGCGCACAGCATGATATATACATTCTAATCTAAAATATATTTTATGCTGGTAGCTAAGGGGAAAACTGAGATGAGGTCAAGGAATTATTGAACTTTAGAATCAAGGTGAACAATTATAGCAGAAAGATTCAGAAGAGTGGTTAATTTTTCAAAAGTGCAGATTCAAATGAAAGGTGTAAAACACATCCATAAAGTGCAAGAGATTCTAGATTACACTAATAGAATGCAATCAGTAGGAGTGGATTAGTAGACATGTACACTTGAAGCCACAAAGTATAAAAGGTGCACAAAATGACAAAATGCATGTGCAACTAATGCACTTGTTTACTTTTTATTATATGTGTGAACTCACTGCTTGGCCTTTCCTTTCAGATGGCTGTCAGCCTACTCACATACCCCTTTCTGGTGGTAACAGACCTGATGGCCATTAATAACTGTGGGTAAGTATCATTGCCTTATCTAATCTAAGGTATATGAACTGCCTAGGAACTGAAAGACAAAAAGACAATTTTTTATTTTATTAAAATTCCTAAATGTGTCAAACACTGTTATGGGTTTTATAAAGTGTTATTTACATGACATGATCAGTGTCCAGTTCTAATTTGTATGCTTATTAGAACAAACAACATTACAACACAGTACATCAAATTAAAAAAATGCTTCACTGAATGATACTCGAGTATGCCTAACAAGTTGGTTTTTTTTTTAGCATAAGTGTCAAAGGAAACTTTATACATCATACACAGCTATGTACAGTACAGAATTGCAAAAAGGATACATCATTAACAGTAATGTACTGTACAATAATCTTATGTGTCCATCTAAGTTCTGTTTCAGCTCCACATAAAAAATGTAGTTTTATTACTTTAATTGTTCAAACTTGATTAGAAATGTTGCCGGTGACTGTAAGCCTCTCTACAGTGTAGATTGCTTTACTGTCCTTACGTTGGCACTGCCTAGAGAACGTTGCTTTAGTAATTTGAGTAGTTACACCATACACTTAATGGAATCTCAGTTTACCCAGCTATTGTTTTTGCCTTTATGTTTTTCACAGGTTGGTGGCTGGAAATCCTCCTAATTTCCCAGTCTTCAAATCCTGGATACATTGCTGGCGGCATCTTGGTGCCAAGGTATTAAAACCAAGTTGTCATTATTTGTATTGGATAACCTTGAAATTAAACCAAAGAAAACTGCTCTGGGATAGAAATGCATTTTCTGGTATACTCATAAAAACTTTACTGAGGCAGAAAATTAATCTTTTTAAATGTTATTAGTATAGTGCCTTCCACTGTTATTGGCACCCCTTGTAAAAATTAGTAAGAAGGGTTAGAAAAAAAAAATCGCTGTTTGCTGAAGAACTGTCATCTTGCACTGAAAAACTGAGAAACATCTGACATTTTATTGAATCAAGTTAATTCAAAGAAGAACAAAGCCCTCATCAAGAAATAAATATTTTTAACAAAATCACATGTGCCACAATTGTTGGCACCCCTGCATTTAATACTTTGTGCAACCTCCATTCGCCAATGTAACAACACTGAGTGTTCTCTTAGATAGATAGATAGAAAGATAGATACTTTATATATATATTAATCTGAAGTGGAAATTCACATACTCCAGCAGCAGCATACTGACAAAAGCAATATTAAAGAGTGATAAAAATGCAGGTAAAACAGACAACAACTTTGTATAATGTTAACGTTTACCCCCCAGGGTGGAATTGAATAGTCTCATAGTTTGGGGGGGGGTCGATCTCCTCAGCCTGTCAGTGGAGCAGGACAGTGACAGCAGTCTTTCGGTGGAGCTGCTCCTCTGTCTGGAGATGATCCTTGGATGCAGTGGATTCTCCATGATTGACAGGAGCCTGCTCTTGTAACCTTTTATAAGGTTGGAGAATACAGAGCATGGCATCTGAGACCATTCTTCTTTACATAATCTCTCCAGATCATCCAGGGTCCTTGGCCCTCTCCTGTGTACTCTCCTCTTCAGCTCACTCCACAGGTTTTCAATTGGGTTCAGGTCAGGGGACTGAGATGGCCATGGCAGAACTTTGATTTTGTGGTTGGTTAACCATTGCAGCACTGATTTGGATCATTATCCTGCTGGAAAATCAAATGACCCAGTTTTAGTTTCCTGGTGGAGGCAGCCAGCATTTGATTTAAAATCTCCTGATATTTCATGGACTCCATGATACAATGTACCCTAACAGTGTTTCCAGGGCCTTTGGAGGAAAAACAGCCGCACAACACCATCACAGAACCTCCACCATATTTCCTAGTTTGGACAAGGTTCTTTTCATTATAGCCATCCTGCTTTTTACACCAAATCCACTTTGCATGTTTATTGCCAAAAAGTTCAATTCTTGTTTCATCAGACCATAGAAAACAATTTCAGTCAAAGTTGTAGTAATGTTTTACAAACTCCAGGTGCTTACGTTTGTGGATAACTGACAGAAAAGGCTTCTTTCTGACATACCTTCCAAATAATCTTTTGGTATGGAGATGCTGTCTGATGGTGGTTCTGGAGACTTGATAACCTCAGGAATTTACTTTTTCTTGCAATTCCCCAACAGTGATCCTTGGAGGTATTATTGCCTCTCTTACCATCCTTCTCTCTGTACGTGGGGATCAAATAAACTTGGGTCCTCTTCCAGTCAAGTTTGTCACCGTTCCAGTTGATGACGACTTTTTTATTATTGCCCTAACTGTAGAAATAGGCGTTTTCAAGCGAGTAACTGTTTTTTTTATAACTATTCCCTGAGTTATGAAGGGCAACAAACTTCTCCCTCATTTGGATTGAGTGTTCTCTTTTCTTTACCATGATGATGGTTGGCTAAGGAAATTTGGTTCTGTGTCTCCTCATATTTGTATCCCAGTTAATCAGTAAGTCATAGATTTCTGCTGGAAAGTTCCTATACACTCCAATCAACTTAATGTCCAATTTAAAAATGGGAAACATGCTTCAGTTACATTGTTTCACAATCATTTCCAACGATGCCAACAATTGCGGCACATGTATTTTTGTTAAAAACATTTATTTCTTGATGACTTTGATTGAACTTGTTTCAATTAAAAGTAAGATGTTCCTCAGTTTTTCAGTGCAAGATGACAATTCTTCAGCAGTGACTTTTTTTCTAATCCTTCTTACTAATTTTTACAAGGAGTGCCAATAATAGTGGAAGGCACAGTATGTATAAATATGGTCATATCCAACAGAATAGATTTTAAACATTCATTATTAGTCATGTGTACAAAATAAAGTGAAATTCTCACTTGCATGTCTTAATCAGGTTAATACTGACTTTTAATCTAATGACCTGAAGACTTGCACCTAAGCAAAGTTATATTTGGTGCATTACAGTCAACGCGGTTTGTGTGACATAATTGTTACCCCATATACAGTATCAAATTATAATCCATGGTGTTATTAATTAAAAATGACTTTCAGTTTAGGTACAGATCCAAGCACAAATTTCATCATCCTGCACGACTTTGCAAACCTTGCTTAGCTGCTGGCATCCAACACAGGGGAGAGTATTAGAACAGGGGGTTCCTGTTTATATATCAGCTGAGACAGTGATACTAGAAGGTTTCATGTGATCCTGTACACCAGACAACCAGAAGTGGTCTTCAGAGCAAATCTAAACAGCAGCTCATTTGAAGGCATTACACAACCGAATCATTTTTCATTTGCAGATTTTGTTTACATAATCTTAGTGAGTCAGAGGCACTTGTGACCTGCTCACTTGATGACCAGTTATGTAGTTTGACATACCCAGCAACTCGGTTAAACTAGTCTTCGTTATGCCCTGACAATGAAACGGGTTTGATTTGTGATAACTAATTTGCAATTTGCCCTGACAAAATGATCTTTGTGTTAAGTTGTAGGGACGGGTTTGTGTGTATGTGAGAGCTGATTACCAACGAGCATTCACTCACAAGTACAACGCGTATAATATAGCTATGAGAAATAAGGAAAATGGTTGCTTTGGACCTGACAAACAGTCAACAGACATGTCAGTTTGATGTTGCATGCTTTATGTACCAAAACAGAATGGAATAAAAGCAAGTAACAGGCAGAGATTTTATGGCTGAATTCGCTATCCCCATAAAGCCTTTTTATGGGCACCATCTCTGTCAGGCATCCTGTTATTGGCTGTCAGAAAAGGGGCTGAGCTTGAGATACTTTGGAAATGTGAAACTGTGCTGGAAAGTCATTAGGCATACCTTGTTGTGTAAAATGATATGCTCAGGAAATGAGACCAACAACTGCAATCATCAAGTTTCAAGTGAACTAGAAGTCATACAATGTGACATCAGCATTAGTTTGTGTTGCCCACTTGTTCGAGGCTGGTATCTGACAAAAGGTACAGAAACCTGTTTTAGTGTAATAGCTCAGTTTGCAATAAGCATAGAAACAACATTAAGACATGCAATTATTGTAACATAATTGAAGGGCTTCTAATAAAGTGATAAAGTACTGTAAAAGTGTCTCAGCATCACTTTGGCACCATTCTGGAAGAAGTTATGAATGTCAGTACAGTTTAGAACAAGGCCAACAATAAGTAAGATATGTTGCCAGCCCTTTCCTCAGCTTCTTATGTCACCACAGTGTATTTAGAATATAGTAAGGACTGCTCAACCCAACCTTGAGTGTGTTTACATGTACACACACCACCAGGATAAGGTGAATAAGGCAGAAACCTGGTTTCATAAAAACCCATGTTTATATTCGCAAGTCCGCGTATGGAGTTCTCCCTTGGCAAAACACTCCAACGTCATTAAACTGCACAAAAACAGTTAAACATCCTCATTAGCCACCATGACTCTGTGTCTTCTAAGGAATGTCGGGAAAGAAACTTAATTACCTTCTTTTGTGTGAAAAACTGCACATTTCACTTGCCAGCATTTGTTATTAAATCTTAAGCTCATATATGAACCTTCAAGAAAATGACCTGTAACACAGCCAAACATAATAAATTCTTGTGGTTTATAAATACATTTACCCCTTCATGTGCTGAGAAGTAAATAACATCTGTTCCCTTTTTTACATGTCCAACCTGAGCTAACAATGATTTGCAGAATGTTCACTGGCCACTGTTTTAACCAGTCACACTGTTTCAACATAACGTTACCAAATAGTTGAATGAAAACTAAACTGACACTTTATTAATATGCATCTTTTACCGGATTGCATGCAGCACACTCTTTTTGTTTGGCTGTGCAATCAAGGCCTGTAGAGGAGTAATGAACTGATAAGTGTGCTTTTTGACATACACTCAGTGCTGCTGGGATAATACTAGTGAAGGTATTTAACTTAAATAAAGTATTACATTAGCTTAATATTTACTTTAAAAAGTAATCAAACTATATAATTATTTACTTTAAAAAGTAATCAAACTATATAATATACATAACTGTTAACGTGTTATCCTCTACACTGCTCGTGAAATTGTGCTGCTGAGCTTAGCATTGTAAAGTTTGCTCTTCAACATAGATTTAGCAATTTCTGGAGTATTGACAGATTATTTCAACCAGAAGAAAGATTAATGTGACTGCTCATGCATTTGCTTTAGGAAATTTATCTTGATGACACTTATACCCTTACCTGCTGAAAGCAGGCGAACAGAGTGTAATGGACATGTATAGACTAACCAGGTTACTTGTGGAGAAATGTTTGTCTGTTAACCAGTTTCCACTAACTGGAATTAGAATTTACATGGCACGATAGAAACTGGGTTTCTATGAATAACCAGGTTATTAAAGCACATGTTAACACACTGATTGAGAAAATCCACATATGATTCTGAACGAGTACTGTTCTGCTGAGGAGACCTAGTGAGCAAGTCACTTCCCTTTTGTTTGCTATGATTGAAAATTTCTTAATAATGCAGATGCCTTACCATTTTAAACTCATCATCTTATTTTTAACTCTTGCAGGGTCATTTATTCCGTGGATCCAGTTTCTTTTTTCGGCGAGTTCCCATGGAGACAGCCAAATTCACAATAGAATGAAATGAAAAACATTGTTATTTATGTGTCATGGTAAATGGGCTCTATGATATTGTTAAATTGATAAGTATGACCGTTTTTACATTTTAAGATATTAATTTTGGAATTACCTGTTCTATTATATTTTAAGGAAGATAATATTTTTACACAGCAATTATTTTGTCTCCATCTTAAGGTTCTATATTTTTTTTCTTAATGATGGTTTTCTTGCCCTTTTAACTCTGTACAAGAATCATTACAGTAGTACAGTATACATGAAAATTTTAGTAAAATATCTTAAATGGAGACTGAAGGAATTTTTATTATATAAATACAGGATTTAAAATTTCCATAGGGTAATTTATTATATCTAACTCATATTTTATGGGAGTACTTTTTATTATTTTTTGGCTACAGCGTATAACTTAGGGATCACATAAAAAAAAAAAAAGTACAGTCAACTTTGAATTTTTTTTTTTTTTTTGGGTAAAGCCCACATTCTGTTCAGGGTAAGAATCTTGATATATTTGTGCAAGATGCTGTTCTATGCTGGTAAGAATAAGATACTCCTGGAGTCCATCACAAACGTCTGAAAAGAGTTAATAGACATAGGACCTGTATTGATTTAAAGTTTGCTGTACTGGTAATGGCACTGTGTTAGTCCATTTCTAAGACTTGATGGTCACTGTACTGACGTCTGTTTAAGAATATACATGTGACTAGTTCAGTAAGAGTGCAGAGATTTTCATGGAAACAAAGTTGACGAAATGGCCAAAGGAAGCACTTGTCCTTTTCACAAGTGTTCGTTTTGTACATACTGTAAAAAGAGTTTAAGTCCTGATAATGTTTTACTTTACAGTTATTCTGATGCTAACAACAGTAAGGAGTTTATCCTTCAAACTAAATGTGTAAACAGGAACATACAGTTAAGTGAAAAAGTAAATACATCCCATGGAAATTGTTGGCCTATTTGTACAAGTGAACAGTTGATCTTCAGGTACAGTAAACACGTGATACACTTGAATAAAAACCCAAGGCTCATTATGTATTCAACAAAAATGTAAATCGAAGTAATGGTCTACAGGGGAAAACGTAAGTACACCCTTGGTCTCAAAAGCTGGTTTTGCCCCCTTTAACAGAAATGACTTTTTGTAGGCATTTTGCATGAGTGCCCATCACTCTCTGACATTGCCTCAGTGAAATTTTGGACCACTCCCCCATTCAAAATTCCTTCAGTTCCAAGATGTTTGTCGGTTTTCTTGCGTATACGACCTGTTTCAGTTCTCCCCACACCATTTCAGTTGGATTCAAACAGACCTTTGATTAGGCTATTCCAGTACCCTCCATTTCATCTTTTGAGCCATTCTTTGGTGGATTTGCTAGTGTGCTTCAGTTCATTATCATGTTAATAGGTCCATTTCCAGTTCACCCTTAACTTTCATGTTTTCCTCAAGCACACTTTGATGTGATGCAGAATTCATAGTTCAGTGAATGACTCCAAGCTGCCGAGGCAACAAAGCAACCCCAAATGATAACATTTCTACCATTTTCAAGTTGGTATAAGGTTCTTCTCCTGAAATGCTGTTTTTAATTTGTGACAAACATGTCTACTGTTACTGTAGCCAAACAACTCTTTCTTAGAATCATTTGTCTAGAGGCCAATGTTCCTGACAATCCAGTCTTTAAACAGAAAGGCAACGTCAAACTGTAATGTTGTGCCAATATCCTTTTTGAACAGCAAAGGCTTTTTCCTGGTGTCTCTAACATACAGGTCAAATCTGTGCAATCTTTCTGACTGCAGATACATGCACTTTGACACCAACTTTTGCAAGAGTTACCTGCAGTTTCCCCAGTGAACTTTTAGGGTTCTTGGAGACTTCTTTTAGTATCAAAAGGTCAGCTATTAGACTGGATTCGCTGGGCTAACCAGTCCTGGCCAAATTAACAGTCACTTGACATCTACATCACTGGTAAATGATTTTCCGCACAGTGGAATGATTGATTTTTGAATAATTCAGCAATCTTTAATTCCCTTGCCAGACTTCCAAGCATCCACAACCTTCTTTCTGAGGGCCTTGGAGAGCTCTTTTAATTTTCACATGATGACACCACACACATCTGTAGCAAAAGAGAACACCACAGCGTCAAATTCCGAGCTCTAATTTGGACCAGTTCCACCTGCATACTCCTTAAGAAGGTTCTAAATATTGGCACCCACTCTGGAACACTTGATTGTAATTTTATGGATTTGAAGTGGTGATAAATGTAGGGGTGTACTTACTTTTTCCACATGACAAATCAGCATTTCTGCTAATTTAGCTTATGAAAATGAGTACACCATGTCAATTGTATGTGTCATTTGTTCAAGTATATCACCTTTACACGGAGGACTGGCACGGTTTGCATGAAGATCTACTCAAAAATGTTGAAAAGGTTCTATGAGGTGTACTTACTTTTTCACATTCCTGTAACTTATTAAGTAGCACTTGCAATTCAAGGTTTTTGTTTTTACATTGACCAGTTACCATTTGCAGAAATGAGACGGGAAGTTAATACCCTGTATTTATGACAAATTCAAGGTCTTTGTTGTTAAACTATTTGTATACCAAAAAGAAGAAATCTCAAAGTTCTGTAAATACTTATCAAAATGCTAACAATGATGTGTAAAAATATTTTGTTGCACCACTGACCTCGCTTTTATTAATATATTTATTTTACTTGAATAAGGATGTTTGGGAGATTAGCTTTATCAATATGCAAGTCAGAACTGGCAAATTAATAAGACTAAACTCAAAAATCTTCCATATTTTCTTGCTGCATTTGTATCACAAACTCAAACCACAGCAAAATTGCTAGATAAGCCAACTCTTGACAAGTTTACAGTATTATTTGAAATCCATTCTAATTCCATAAAATATTGCACCTTTCTTAATATTGTGCTATTTTTCTTTATACTGTAGTATGGATCAATGCTGCAGGACATCTTACATATACACAAGCCAGTATTTTTGAGTAAATCTTAGACTTTTAGCTAAAGTATATTTTAATTACAGACACATTTTAGTTATGTGCATTATTTGTACACACAACTAAGCTTCTAAGTTTAAGTTTACTTAAATAGATCTGTTTTCCAACTGTCTAGTCATAACTTTAATTGATTTAGATTTTTTTATTTTGGCAATTAGTGATCATACAGTGTAAGAAATCACAATAGCACTGGTGCAAGGTTTAATATTTTCGAGTATTAACTACAAAGCCCTATAGAGAACTAGTCTAAGTAAAGATACATTTATTTTGCTTTAAAAAATTCAATTTCAAAATTTTTTTTAACAATGCTTAGCTTTAAGATTGGTGCTATGAACATAATTTTCCTTGCCATTTTAATTAAAATTACACAAACCACAAGAACAACAAAAATATAATAAAATTCACATCTAAAAAATCAGTAGGGATGAGGATTTGAGAGAACACAGTGGTTACTGCTTCGGAGGCCTGGGGTTTGATTCCCATCTCAGTTAGCATATTTCTGTGTGGCTGTGTTTTGTTCGTTTTTTTTTTTTCTCTGTATAATCTGACTTTGCTCTCACATCCTAAAGATGGGCAAGTTTGGTTGTGCCAACTGCTGCTGGAAACAGCCCCAGCACCTCCAAACCAAAAATTGGAATAAGTGAGTTAAAGAAAGGGGTGGATAGATGAGCTTAAATTTCAGATCACCTCATGGGGAAAGCTTCTTCATTTTTGCAGTCTGTTAAGACCAAAAATTAAAAGCAAGACCAAACACGGGAACTTTTTGCAGTTCTTTTTGTTTTGCTCATGTTTAGGGAAAGTATTTAGTTCCTGGCTATATAACAGACATGCCTAAAATACATTATCTTACATTATCCCCATTATCTAACAGATAATAACAGTAAAAAAACTAAGCATTTAGATGCTAACATTTTACTTGTGTAGATACCAGGGCAACTAATAATTAAGTTTCAGGGTATACAAATCCCCCCACCCTCTCAAAATGATGTGTAAATGTATGTCTCTCATAGTCCTCAGTTTATGAGGGTCTCAACAGAATTTATATTCACCTTTTGGACGGCTTCATTATGTGTTGACAAATACTCGTGTATAAAGTTTCTCCAGCATTGGCAGTGGTTTGCCAGTCTGTGGAATCCTTTGAGTGACATATTAAGATGCACATTTGTGTTAAATGCCCATGCACTGGCATGAGCAGTTCTGGGAGTATACCCACCACAAGTAAACTCCCAAAACTACCATATGTGTTGTATTTTGGTAATCTGCATCTCAGTAGCTGACATTGGGTTAAATTCCTGAAAATACAAAAGAAACTGTGAGTGACAAGCCAAGAAAACAAGAAAAGTTTTTAACTGTCAGTATACACTTACGTTACATTAAGATGCCTGAGCCTGACACTGTAGCACTTAGCAAAATACAGAAACAAAACAAAAAACCCTGCACAGGAGAGTAGTCCACTGAGGGGAGTACATGCCCTCACTATCTAGACTAGGACACTCAACAGTTAAATAAATTCTCTGATGTGAAAGAAAACTAGAACATCTTGAAAAAGTACACATGGGGAGAAGGTACAGGCTCTTCCTCTGGCCAGGATTTGAACTTGGGCCCTGGAGATATGAAGCAGTGTCACTAACCATTACACCACAAAACACTTTCATGTCATGCCTATTAAGATAAATACTGAATTGTCTTTTTCTTCAAATGATATGCCAAATTACTGCCATCATTATTTAGCTGTCAAAAACAATACACACCTACAGACTTGACCTCCTTTTGTAACAACTCCAGTTTCTTACAGAGAAATACAGGTGAGTTTACACTCATGAGGCCCCTCAATCTCTACTCATTTAGGTACCTTATCACTATATTCATTTAGTTGGTCAAGCTTTTAACTGACTGATCCAGTAATCTAATGCAGAGATGGCACAGTGTCCACCTCAACAACATTGTCATGGCAGTATACTCAACGGCAGCAGTCTGCTCTGTTTAAAAAGGTGCTTTCTGGGTTTTTTTGTAAATACATTTTATCCTCTTATACCCACAATGTAAAGTATTCACTTATCATAGGAGCCAAATACATATTGATTTTTTGGTAAGGGCAAAGCAAGTCTTTGGAGAATAAAACACTGCATAGCACTCTTTAAATGGTTGAGACTTTTAAGTGCGAGTTAGATGTATTAGGAATAATGATGTATGACTTTCTTGCTTGTAACCCGATTTGGACAAAGCCGGTTTAAAGGTGATCAGATTGATGGATGTTAACTTTCTACTGAAAATGTTGCCTACTTTAATCATTTGGTATACAAACTGAATTGTGAACAATTTGTCTGTAAAAATCTCTTAAATCTTGGGATAATAAAAAAGATAATGCTGGTATACCATGCAGTCTTATTTACATCTATGTGCAAAGTGCAATATATCTACACCAGTAACGGCACTTGACTTGAGCATTCATAGTTTTCTTACTCTCTCTCTGTACGTTTAGCATTTGTTTGCTGAGAGGTTGATGCGCTTGCCGCTCTCTGAGCAGGTCTTCTCTTCTTTCATCGGCATCTTTTCGCGTTAAAACTGATTAAGTCAATGTTTGTGTTACAATTACTCAGTATGTTTTTTTTTTATATTTCACTTAAGCAGGCACTTAAGTCGTCAATCCACCTCAAGAATGATTAAAGATATGAAGAGGTAGGGGAAGTGACGGCGAAGGTGGTAGGGATGAGAATGCTGCCTGTATGCATGCACTGCATGTCTGCTGCCGAGAGTTAATTCTACAATAAAATCAAATAAAAATAAAAAGAGGAATAACCTTGGAGGTCAATCATCACCCCGAAAGTGGATAGTAGACGTCATGTAGTATATGTTTACCAAATTCCAGGTCAATAGGTCAAACGGTTTGAGATCTACAGGTAATTTAAAACCCTGGACAGACAAACGAACAGCCACGGTAGCGTATTATATAAGATTATAAAATACATTCCAATATATGGCACATCACTAATGTTAATGCTGAATACTCTCAATAAAGTGTAACTGCCAGACGGGGCAGAAATTTGCTTATGTATACAGCAGCGTTCAAATCTTTCCCAGAAATGTATACTTTTATAGTATTTTTTTTTTCATGGTAACATTACATTGATTTAAAAATATAGTTTATATATTAGTGTTACAAATAGCTGTTACTGCTTGAAATTACTTTTTTTACTTTATTAATCAGATTTAGCTGCAAATCTCCATTTTCGGCCACCCTTACTCCAGTGTCCTAATGGTAAACTACCTTAGCTCAATCTTAATTATTCATTTTAAATGCTAACTGGTTATTACATTAACCTTTGTAATTGCATTAGTACAGCAGAAACCTGATGTTTTGTTCAATAAACCAAGTAAATGGTCTTTCCTTGGGTTACAAGTTGCTGGAATTTCTAAAGTTCTGGGCTCAAATATCGCCAAAATAATACAGCTTCCTCAAGAAACATGTAAGTCCACTGTTGTGTTGTGAAACGGAGGTCATTCCCATGCGACAGATTTCTAAGAAACTGAAGATTTCATACAAAGATGTCCACTGCTGCCTTGAGAGAAGAGGACAAGCATATCAGAGTTGGTAATTTGTCAAACCAATGGAGGACCTTGTAATGCATCCGTTACTTCCTTAATTACACACCAAATACCAGTGTTATCTGCAACAGATGAGACAACTGCTTGATGCTAGCCCTAGAGGCAAATAAAAATAAAAAGGTTAATATATAGCTGAAATGGGCAAATGTTTGTAATCACCCAGCACTCCATCATCTAATATATGCATTCTTTTGGCTATTTTAACATTTTCTTTTCACTAGATCAAGCTCTTATGGCATTTGACAAAAATCAGTCCTAAGGGCATCTTGAGCTTTAGTGTGGCAAGCACAATACCTTAAAGGAAGTGTGAAGAAGCAAGGGTAGGGGTGGATAGGAGGACATAGCTATGACCACACGAGAAGGAGGTTGAAAGCCCAACTACTGAATTCTGTTTTTTCAGAAGTGACACCCCTCCATTTAGTCTATTGTAAAGTAGGGTAAAATGCTTAAGATCTTGTTATTCCACAAAAATCTAGAAGTCCGCAACTTAACTTCAACCTGATATTTAGTGGGTGGGAGGGATAAAACACAGGATTTAATAAATGAAAATGGGGTACAGTGTGACAAGAATTAAGCTTAGATTATTTGTTAATGGAGTTTTTTACATTAGGGAAGTCCCAACAGTAGTATGGAAAATGGATCAGTGACTTAGGCAGAGCTAAACTCCTAAATATCTAAAATTATTAATTACAGGAGCAGTAAGAGGCAAAAGAAAGGTACTAGCTTAGTTTTACAACTTTTTAACTATTTCTATTTTAGTTTTTATTTTGAGAGAATCATTTGAAATCGATTTGATAAAGATTAAGAAGTCCATGCCGAGACTACATAGCAAAGGTATTGTAGAAAACAGCATATGTGCCTGTTTTTGCTCCAGCCATCATCATGGAGAGTTATCTTCTGAACAGTCTACAAAGTGTGTCTCGCTTGTGTCAATATATTGAAATATTACTTTGGCATCACTAGGCTTTTTAAAAGTTCAGATCATGTATATCACAATGTCATTTGAAAGCAAGTAACTTACACAGCCTCCTAGACCTTAAACTGCTTTACCAGTATACTTACTCATTTTTTAGGTTTGATTGATTAAGGTGACCAAACAGCGGCTTTCTGCAAAGACAATGTTGAAGTCTGTTGACTAGAATAATCTTTTTTATGTTCTTGGGTACATTGTTTTCAGCATATTATGGTCCTCAACCTCTATTAAAACCTTTTTTACAGGTGCAGTATGTTAAAATTGTTGGACTCCATTTTAATTCTATAATCCACACAGCCATTTTACCAATTATATATCAGCACTTTCAAGAACAAAACTGACAGTAGTAAGTACTTCCACACAAGACTTACCTATTTATGACCAATTCTTTGCTGTGTGTCCAAGTTCAGAAACTTGCTCTGTTCAGGTAGCCGATAACCATCATGCTGATAAGGCTAAATTCCCATATAGAGAAAAATGAGACGTCAGCAGAAATGTTCTCCCTAAGATCCAGGTTGGCAAAAGCAAAACATTTCCGTGACATTAATGTGTGAGTACTGTTGTACAATATAATTATCCATTTGAAAATAATGTGACATTTGTACGCATTTCAGCACCAGAGTTAATTTTGTTGATAAAAACGAAGACCAAAAATACTCGGCAATGACGAAAACGGAACAAAAACTAAATAAAAATGAGCCTTTAATGACAAAAATTAAATAAAACGAAAATATTACTGGGCAATGAACGATGTGAAGCTCTTTTAACATCTCTATCACACATGACATGGTCCAACAAGAAATAACAAGCATGAATGCAGCTGGGTGAATATTACAAAATAAAGAAACACTAAAACAGTGTCTGGGACAAAGTATTTACCCCAAGACAATACAAATTGCTTGTTATTTCACTATATTTTTACTCCATCAATTCAGCATTCAAGCTCAGAGTCTCCTGCTGGTCCACAGAAATATTTTTCCTCTACTGAACAAAAAGAAAAATGCCCATTCAGATAAATTTCAGTCTTTCATATTACTTGAAATCTTTGGTCTTCGATGGAAATGGTCACTCTATTAGCAGAATGTCATTAACAAATTTGTCATAGACAATGCAGAGCAATCTTTCGGTGAACCTTCAGGCAGATTACATGTTTTCCTGGACGTCCAGTTTCTTTTCAGTGTTTTATAGAATGTCAGAGAAAATATTAAGAATGTGAAAGTAGAATTCATTTTTGCAATAAATCAGGGATGACTAAGGTTAATCTTAAAGATTTGCAACGCCAGTGGTCCCCAAGTGTCCATTTAATCCTTGCATACATGTTCCTGGTCAAATTAACTTTGACTGAGGTAATTTTGTTCCTAGATACAAAGTGAAGGTTTTACTTCTTTAAGAAAATAAACCATGGACATGAAAGTAGTATATCCTGTGATTTCACAAATGTCATTCTCCCCTCACACTCACCAAGATTTTACAAGAGAAAATAATAAAGGTCTCCTTTTGGATTTTTCTCACCTTTACTCCTAATGAGACTAAATTATGCACTTAAAACTGGTAATGAAATAATTAACTCAATAAGAGTCCTGTATTAGATAAAGAGTGACATAGCTGTTGAATCAAATACTTGCAGGTGTCACCATAAATGACTTCACATTCTCACTAAGGCTCTAAGAAACTTAGGAGGTTCATTTGGCACCACTTAACCCCCCACCCCGTGTTACCCTCACCTGCCAGTCGTCTAACCTAGAAATATACACTCTGCTTTGGACAAAGACATCAGTTAAATAAATCCATGTATGATTAAGGACAATGCAGCAGGAATCAAGAAATAAAATATAAATAGCATAAACCAAATTTCAAGTTTTAAATAAAAGTAAAACACCAATCAAAAGAATTAAATACAAGTTTTTATTGAATACAAATAAAAATACCAGCATCTGATAGCTTAAAGATCCTTTCACAGAAAGAAGCTTCACAATCAACTGCTGCCAAAAATTCCCACAAAGAAAGAAACCAGAAAGAATATACAAATAAAGTGTAATATTTATACATTATAAACATATAAGGCAACAATTTCCTATGAAAAATATTTGGGGAAAAGCAGGGAATTCCCCCTGGTAAGACTGCAAACCGCTCTATAAGCCACACAAACTGCTAGAGGCAATGATAAAAGATAAAATCCTGAAAAAGGTAACCAGGCCTTTATACTCATTATTCATACAGAGAAAGCCTATTAATCTTTTCTTCAAACCCATACTGATCTAAAGAAATACAAGTACAGCGACGTGTTTGAAATATTTCTGTTTTAATTTTGACAAAACCAGTTGCCTTTTTGCAGAGGCTTCACTGGGCTTTGAAGCTTCCCTTTGTAAGGACCAGGGATTTAAAATGAAATCTACAACAATAATGGAATAATCTGAGCCACCACACATCTGGCTGGCTGGATGACAGCCCAGCTGAATTATATGCACCTTAATTTTGAAAAGAAAAAGCTTGTCCCTCAACATACAACATGTAAAATTCCTGGAAAGAAAAATTGATAATTTGGAATAAGAAAGCTGACAAAAGCAGAAGCTCAAGCTTTTCCATCCCTCCTCATCTTAATATAAAGAATGTGTGCCATTTCTACCTGTAAATCTGTCAAACACAGACCACACAACCAACATTTTTAAAAGAAAACGTTCAACTTAAATGGGTGATACACCCAAATCTACTTGACATTTGGCAAAAAGTCTGTCAATCTTCTTACTTCTATATAAAATAACCCAATAGATCATTTGTAATACTATTTCCAAATAACATGCAAAACATTAAATACTTAAAAAGATTAAACAGTCCTCTTAAAGAAAATTATATAAATAATTCTTAAATTTTCCTTGAAAACCAAATGTTTCAAAATAACTTGCTTAAAATGCTTAGTGACCTTTTTATTCTGTTGTACGCTGGATAAATGCCACAAAAAAGATGAAAGTTTCCTATGCGTAGGTCATTGCCTGCTACACATTACAGATACAATAGGTTTGTGTTTAGAACATGAAGGGTGACATGCAAAGAAAATCTTAGTACAAGCCTTACTCTTAAAGGACAGAATTCACCTTCACCAAGTGCTTGAGTGTACAGTATACTCTAACCTGGCTACCCTCTCTATATAAGAAATATTCACTGAGAGAAAGTTCTAGGAAACATTCATAACATGAAGATAATTCATACTGGGCTAACTTCATTCAAACATCTCCGCAACATCCTCACAACCCTTACCACAAAAAAATGGCAAGAAAAGGCAAGACTTACACTGTATGATAGGTAGGGCGATACCCAATTTGCCAAACCATTTATTTCTACAGCTTTGTGGCACAAGGTATCTGCTTAGTTATGAAAAAGTACCAGTTACTTTCTGGCATCTGTACCTTTACAAACCATATCACAATAAGTTTATTAGTCACTAAAATAAAATGGAACTTGCACTTTAGCAGTGTCTAATATGAACACTTAGGAAAATAAAAAGGGGTTAAAATGTCTAATTGTTTGCTGTAATTTTAACACTTCTCCACATTTCATGACTATAGGTATTGAAAACTATGGTAGTAACACAGACTGCATTCAAATAATGATGAAATAGGGAAGGTGATCCAATAATACAAACTTTTATTCGGATTATCAACTGGACCTGTACCAACTCACATAGTAGCACATTTAAGTAGGATGTTCATTATAAAATATTTGGACTATGGAGGAGTACTTTATGTAACTGTGCAAGACCTACTAATAACTTTAAGAAGAAAGAGACGATGCAGTTATTACTAAAGCAGGAGAGAGAAATGCTTTCTGAAAATGAACACCTTTCTCAACCCTGCCAAGTTTTTGCAGGAGGCATATGACCCACAGTACTGCTGGTTTATCAAACTAAATGTACTGTATGCTTTCAGATTTACTTGGGGCAACTTCACTTCCTCAATGGAAACATAATGTGGTTTCAAATTCCTATTTAACTACAAATGCAACAAATAAATTAACATTTTTCAACAACACATTATCATTCCTAGGGCACAGCAAGACAAGTGGCAGTTCAGGTATTATTGCATTGTTTTCCAACATATCAATGATGAACAGTTCTAGCATGCATGCCATGTATTTAGAAAATGTAGTTGGTGACATATATATGCTATCCTATTGCTAATTATTTCCTGTGAAATGTGTTCAACTATAACAGCAGAAAGACAGAAATGTTTTCATACTTGTTTGGCAACATTTTAACTTGGTGTGACTTGTGAATAAAAAAAAAAGCTGGAATGTGTAATTTAGAAACAGACCTACTGCAACAGTAACTAAAAAGCAACACTGCTTTTATAATGCTGCACTCTGCTTGCTTCATCCTCCAAAGCACTGAAGCAATTTAAAACATGCATACTACAAAATATGTACACAAGAAAGTATACAGTGTGCAACTGGACAGCAAACAAAGACCTAGACAGTATACATTTCCAGATTATGTATACATGCTCATAATGAAGGAGGGAAAAAAAACAAAACACCCTTTGGTAAAAAAAAAAAAAAAAAATAAGAGCTCCAAATGTAGAAAAAGCAAATCATAATGAGCAGCATAGGCTATTGGAAAGCACAAGAACAGCACAGGTGATCTGTTCAAAAACACAAAAGGGCTTTAAAGATAACCCCTTTTGTGTATAGCAGTATTGCTTGAAAATATGCTGGTGTAGAGCTTTTACTTCTTTATATGAGACGAGACTTTCCATTATCCGCCTTCAAGACAAACTTGTGCTTTTTAAACTCGACCTCCCCATTCCCCCTGCCCCGAAAAAAAGAGGGTGTGATTCATTTTAATGCTGTAGTTTAACATCTTATTTTGATATATAAAAAACAATTATAATAGAGTGTTTACAGGTCAACCTGCCTCCAACTCTATAGTCACAGAAACTATAATAATAATAATAATAAAAATAAAAAAACAGCCCTTTCAGTTGTCGAAAAATATTCTGGTCATGTAGCATCTTCCTCTTAAGGCTCCCTATGAGGATTATCCATAGGTCTTAGTTTTTATTTGGAAGGAGACAAGAGACACATGAGAGGTCATGGAAGACTACTTCATAACTTCCAGCAGTTGCTGTTGGCATAGTCTTTGCACCTGTCTGAAAGAGGAGGAGGACATCTACCTTCTACCTATCTCTTCCCAGTCTTCATGTATGAAGGAATGGCTCCTCTTGCGGTAAGGCCCTCAAAGCGTTTGTAAGTGTAGTTGATGAACACCCAGTCTTTGTTTTTGAAGTCCGCTTCTGAATGATTACTAACAGCAGCTAAAGTGGAAAGCAAAAAACATTAAAGTAAAAATCATGCAAACAATTTAAAACTTACACTTCCTAAAGCTTCTGCCTTTACCAATTTCCTTAAATGTGCTAAATGTTGTAAATCATATTAACCTAACCTAATAAATAGATGCCACTGGCAATGTTTTAACACCCGTATGTTCTACAAAATGCATGCAAATTGTTCTCTTAACACATAACAACTAACCAGCCATTTAAAATAATTATCCATTAAACTTCCTCTGATCACTACCTGACTGAATGAGGGGAACTTGCTTTACAAGCACATTAAGAATGTTAACTTGAGAAAATGGATATAAAATGTTGGTTATTTTCTGGATGACTTATAGCAGCGCAGTCTACATCATAAACAAAATGGGGACACCTAAAAATCAGTGAAGTAATCAAAATATTGCAGAATATTAAGATTGCTACAAGTTTGTTAAGGTTGCATGTTTGGGGGACATTATGAGTTCAGAGAGGATATTCAAAGATGCACATTCACACAGAACTAAGCTTCGTCTTTATAACTACATTAGCCATGCTAGGCATTTCTGCTATAACTAATACAGAAAAATAATCAACACATGCAAAGTTATGGTTTTATTCCAGAAATATTCACTCTATTCTCAGTTTTTGCATACAATAAAAGTCATCTTTCCTCATCATAGTATAAAAATCCTGCCATAATATTCTTACATCAATTTAATAAAATTAAAGGGCATGAGTTTGGGGATAGGAGCCTGTCCAAGGAAGATGAGGTACAAGTCATGGATAATTCTAGATGAGTTGCTACACACACGCACGCACACACACATACAACACCAACTTGGAATAGCCAGTTAAACTAATATAGTGCTCAGAGAAAAACTGATACACATACGGGGAGAA
This sequence comes from Polypterus senegalus, assembly GCF_016835505.1. NCBI lineage: Eukaryota > Metazoa > Chordata > Cladistia > Polypteriformes > Polypteridae > Polypterus > Polypterus senegalus. The sequence goes on along the minus strand of NC_053156.1, from coordinate 225,493,303 downwards.
CAACAGGGCACAGGATTTGAACCCAGAATGCCAAACTTGTGAGGCATTAACACTAAACACTGCATCCCAGTGCCAAATATATGATTTTGCACAACTGAAATATCCTATCAAAAATCACTGATAAAGGTAGAACCACATTAAACAATTTATAAAAAAAATCAATTTCAAGAGAAAATAAATCCATAGGTACAGTGGTAAGAAGAAACAGCTGACTACTTATTTTTAAGGATATTATAGTCTAATAAACCTGGTAAATGTTTACTATAAAGATTTAAAAACACAAGTAGACATTTATTGTGTCCAAGTCTGTCTAAAAGAAAACAGGAAATGTTTCTCTTTCTGTTAGTGTATTAGTGTCTTATAAAGTAAGGTTTTTGTGTAGTTGTATGTGATGTGTGTAAGAAGTAAGCCTAACCCATTAAGAATATTACCCAAAATGATGTGTGGTTCAACTTAATTGGTGAATCACTACAAAGAGGACAAGTAAAGGCTCTGTCTTGTGTTGTGTTTGTGTGGCAATGGCATGAGTGAGTGATTAAGAAAGTTGTATTTTTATTGGTTCTGGGGAAGTGGAAACCTGCTGTTGAATCAATTAAGATATTTCCATCTGAATAATACTTACAAATACACTATAACAGTATCGACCGAAACAGTCACAATTATCCCTTATACCGTGATAAGGATTAAGCCACTGGAACATTAGTGTAAACTCAAATTACTCTATAAAGAAAACTGCAGTACTAAAACAGCACAAAAGCACTCATGAGCACCTGAACAAATACAGTCAGAGAACTGTGACTCTGTTACCACCTCAGTTGGAAAAGACAGAGAAAACTGTCAGAGCACAAACACTTCAGTTTTAGATGCAACATGTTAAAACTTCAGGAAATATTCTTTTACAAAAATGAAAAGGGTGAACAACATATTGCTCTACACCTACGTGTCTGCAAGCAGAAAAAGTGCCCCAGCAGAAAGTCACACCATCAATGTCTATAATGCTTAAAGCAACACAATTTCACATGTCAACAATTGTATGAGACAAACTCTCATTAAACTTCATTTTCTCTCTAATTTGTTCGCTTATTGTTTGCATTTTTCCTGGGTCTATCAAAGGTTGCTTTGTTTAGTTGTGCAAATTTTATTTATAGTATCGACATGCAATTTTACAAAGCAGCTACATTATTATGTTTATATCACTGTAAAGCAAATTGTGATTAGGGGGAAAGGCTGGGGCTTAGGTATTAACCATTTTTTCTTTATTTCCTAGTTTTCATCTTCAAATTGGCTAAAAGTGTAAATTGTTTCTATTTGCATCTCTACTTCCACATTGTGTCAAAAGAATTTTAATGTAAAACTCTGCAAATTTAAATTAAATTAAAGATTGGTTCAAATAACTCAAGGGTCAAATGTAAGTGTATTGAGAATATATTTTAGACAGCCATGTCTTTACATGGATGATACTTGTAAATGTTAATAATTTACTCATTTTTATATCCCAGTTCACAACTGACAAAATAGTAACATTTTAATCTGCCGTCAAATTATTTTTTTTAAAAAGAACAAAATGAATCTCAAAAATTAACAACAGTAGAAAAAGAAAGAAGAAAAAAACAAACACATGCATTATAATTCCTGGAGAAAATTAACCTGTAGGAGTCCTACAGTCAGTTATAATAGACAAAGTTATAGTTCTTGGGTCTTCTAAGAAATTGCCAATTGGTCATTTCTCTTCATCCCCCTCCATAGCCTTATACAGTAGGGGGGGAAGCCTACTAAGGTTATTTTCTCAGGCAACTTTTGTTAACTCAATTATATCAATAATACTTTTGGGATAATTACCTGTTGGCTGCAGTATGTCTGAATCAGGGAACTCATCAAAATTAGATGTATCATCAATACTCTTTATTTCAATTGAAATTGCTGCAGGTCTTTCCCTGGAAAATCCAACAAGGTACAAAGAGTTACAGGAGTTTAAATGACCTTTATATTTGTTGAATCTCTCTAAAGAGATGAACGTGAAAACATGTTGACTTGTGTAAAAATAGATTAGAAACTAATGACTCCTGACTACAAGTGAAATGTAACACAATTGCCATCATTGACTATTACTCAGTTAAGAAACACCTGAGAGCACTATTTCAAAACAATTAAGTAACTATAAACATTATTAGGAAATCATAAAAAGCACACATTTTGATTTTTTGGTGATGCCCAGTTCAAAAAAAGTTTCAAATACACTCATATTAAGTCTTTCAAAGAGCTCACTTATCATGCAGTGACTTAAAACACAGAATACATTCTGAATGACGAAAGTAAATCACACAAATTTTGAATAGATGATATTTTTCACTCATTTTATTCCAAAAAAAACCCACGTAAAAAGCACTGCATTTTTTTGGCATGAAAATTACTTTTTATTAAATCTCAAAAGTACGATACAAATAATAGTATTGATTAATAAGAAATGAACAATAAACAACCTTTGTGTGGTAAATCTTAAAACACGGTGAAAGACACAATCCAACGTCATAGGGACGATAATCACGTGTTTCTTTTTGGAATTTCTTTCCAGACTTATCAGTTTTTGAACAGCACATTGCAAAGGTACCAGTTGGATTCTGTTGTTCCCCCCCAGTTGGAGGTATATAATCAATAAAATATGTCTAACAATAAGACACTCTGGATTGATCCGCAAGGCGCTGGGTCGACTGCATTTCTTTAGCGGTAGTGTGGACAGTGGATGTGCAGCAATAATTTATTCTATAAGCTGGCATGTAAAGTTTGCATGAGATGCAGTTTTGCCAGATTTTTGTTTGTATAAGACAAATGCATTCCAAATACACTGTTCCACCAGATGACCGAATATATTTTTGTAGTTTCTTCTGTTGCCTCCGCATAACAGGATACAAAGTCAGTTCTTGATCTGTATGATCTATGCCACCCATCGTGCTATTGCAGTCAACCACAGCACAAGGACCTGCTTGTTGCCTTTTGCCTGTACACTGACCGCTGCATTATGCGCAATTCTAAGACGACAAACATCTTTCTTGTCTTTCCATTGCCCATGGTTATACAGTGACCTTGATCCAGCAGAACATCAATCAAAGTCGGCACCAATGACGTAGCAACGCTGTACTGATTGTATTTCAGATAAAACATTGTCCCTTTCCCTGTATACAGAACCAAATTCCAAATGTATCCCATTTCAGATTCACAAAGCTCGTAAAACTTTAAGCCAAATCTTGCTTTTTGATGTGATGTACTGTATTCATGACAGTCTGCACTTATAAGCCATAAGACTTTCACTGATGCTGACATCACAGTCCAGAATGTAAACTGTCTGAAATTTTGCAACAAAGGTCTGGTATACCACCCAAATGGTCTTCAGTTTGGGTGCTAGATGGGTATTCTCATCAAAGTCTTCATTGTTGGTAAAGTGCTGATATTTCATAATTAGTGAAAACCAAAGAACGGCAGCATTGACAGCACTTTTATAGCCCAAGTGATTCTCTGTTTTATTGCTCAAGCAAAACACATCTGCACAGTTGCCTGAGTAACACCCCTGACTAATGCTTTTAGCACAGTTTTCACAGCAAAAGTAATGCTCGGGTTTAACACTAAGGAGGTTAATATAAAGTCTCAAGAGTCTCCTGGCAAACACTAATATAGGCAATTGACATGCCGAGGTGTTGGATATATTTACTGGTGCACCTCTACGTAGTACCTACAAAGGCCAGGGGCTGTGAACTTCATAGTGACAGCAGGTCTTCAAATTTTCTCTCTCTCAAGTATCCTCCTTGAACAGATGGGTTGGATTTTTACAGATAAAGGCTCATATACCTTTAACTTTATTTTGATTTTTAGTTCAGTATTGAGTAGAGGTTTTCATCACTTTACCACTCATTGCTGTTTAATGCTCTTTAGGCTTCATCCTCATATTTTTTCAATTAGATTCACTGTTTGATCAGTGATTTCAAAACAGACTAGGTTTTATTAATAAAAAGGTGACAATAGCTTCAGTCGTACAGCACATTGGCAGACGTCAATAATGCAATTGTCCTTGATAGGGAACGTTCTATTACATGTGGGAAAAAAAAAACAGAGCCTAATAATTTCGTAAAGAGCCTATTTCAGTCCGTGACTTTGAAGGTATCTTGCTGACAATTATCTGAGAAATTTTCTTGAGGGTTTGAATTTGAAATTAAAAAAGATTGGAGTAAGATGTGTAAATATAATCTGCAATCCAGCCACATTTGCAATGAAAACTAATGGGGCATACAATTAGTGTAAGTTACATTCAGAGTTCGACTTTAGCCTGGGTCACAAAGGGGTATGATCTTTACAATTTCTTATACAGGATACTTAGATTTATAAATACAATTTAAAAAGTATGCTAAATTTCATCAACAAAGTGAATAATATCACTACGAAATTTTTTAAAACTGGGTAGGTGACGGCTCATTTGGAGAAAAAAACAGAAGTAACAATAATATGTCTGATAATCTATACTAATAAAAGGCAAAGCCCTCACTGACTGAATAACTGACTGACTCATCACTAATTCTCCACGTTCCCGTGTGGGTAGAAGGCTGAAATTTGGCAGGCTCATTCCTTACAGCTTACTTACAAAAGTTGGGCAGGTTTCATTTCGAAATTCTACATGTATTGGTCATAACTGGAAGCTATTTTTCTCCAAATACTGTAATGGAGTTGAGCTCGAAAGCTGTGGGGGGCGGAGTTTCGTGTGACATCATCACGCCTCCCACGTAATCACGTGAACTGACTGTCAACGCAGTGCGTAGAAAACCAGGAGGACCTCCAAAAAGCGCTGAAGAAAACATGCATTATATAATTGAGAAGGCAGCGAAACAATAAGAAGCAAGCGAGTGACATATACTACCATATTCATGACTGCTGCTACTTCGGAAAGAAAGCAAGGTGTAAACCTAAACTTTAAATTAAGTTCATAGACAGGCTGCCGCTGGCGTTTCTCATGCCCACAGGTAATGTGGGATACAAGTTTAATGAGAGGACGCAGGATATAAACAAGAGTTGTGATCACTTTGTAACTAAGTTAAAATTGCAGGTGAAGGGGTGTGCTTATGCAAATTCCAAGAGACTGTGTTTGTGGGGGATTGACAGTTAAGGCGGGTGGGGGAGTCACGTCATCATCTCCCCTCCCATTTACCTCATTTCGCTCTGAGCTGAGCTCCGCGGCTAACACCGTCTTCCGAAGCAACTTCGTCACACTGCCACCAAATACACACAGAAAAATCCACAAGTTAATACACACGCTGTCTCTAAAGTTTCTCCACACTGAATCCTCCAGGCACTATTTACAAAAGGTTACATTGACAATCGTGTTACGTTATTTTTAAAATGTTTCCTTTTCTTAGCACAAGCACAGCTGAGAAGCTTCGATGCATGTGCTCCATAACGCTAAAAATAATGCATTTAATCACACTTTGCATTACAAGCAAAGGGGAACTTTTGTCAATGCATGATTTCCTGGTACACCAATTACATTGATCAGCGCATCCCGATTCATTTTACCCTCGCACCTTGGTTTGAGAAGAAGTATGAAAAAATATGAGGTTAACACAGAAAAACAGATCACCAATTCAAGCTTTATGAATAATCGATTCGCCATCAATAATTGTTTTGGTAAAGCCATACTCAGTGTAATCCTCCTTCCATTTTATAATTTTTCCACCACTAGCCATGATTAAATGAACGGTAAAAAAGTAAGAGCGAAGTGAGGGTGACTTATTTAGGCAGGCATATATATGACAGCAACACTCATGACAATGTCAATCATGTTACGTTATTATTAAAATGTTTCCTTTTCTTTTCATTACTTCTTTAACACACTACTTCTCATATGCGGGGTGTATATATATATATATATATATATATATACATATATATACACACACACACACACGTGGACAAAATTGTTGGTACCCTTCAGTCAATGAAAGAAAAACTCAAAATGGTCACAGAAATAACTTTAATCTGACAAAAGTAATAATAAATAAAAATTCTATGAAATTTAACCAATGAAAGTCAGACATTGATTTTCAACCATGCTTCAACAGAATTATTTAAAAAATAAACTCATGAAACAGGCCTGGACAAAATGATGGTACCCTAACTTAATATTTTGTTGCACAACCTTTTGAGGCAATCACTGCAATCAAACGATTCCTGTAACTGTCAATGAGACTTCTGCACTTCTCAGCAGGTATTTTGGCCCACTCCTCATGAGCAAACTGCTCCAGTTGTCTCAGGTTTGAAGGGTGCCTTTTCCAGATGGCATGTTTCAGCTCTTTCCAAAGATGCTCAATAGGATTGAGGTCAGGGCTCATAGAAGGCCACTTTAGAATAGTCCAATGTTTTCCTCTTAGCCATTCTTGGGTGTTTTAGCTGTGTGTTTTGGGTCATTGTCCTGTTGCAAGACCCATGACCTGCGACTGAGACCAAGCTTTCTGACACTGGCCAGCACATTTCTCTCTAGAATCCCTTGATAGTCTTGAGATTTCATTGTACCCTGCACAGATTCAAGACACCCTGTGCCAGATGCAGCAAAGCAGCCCCAGAACATAACAGAGCCTCCTCCATGTTTCACAGAAGGGACAGTGTTCTTTTCTTGATATGCTTCATTTTTCTGTCTGTGAACATAGAGCTGATGTGCCTTGGCAAAAAGTTCAATTTTTGTCTCATCTGTCCATAGGACATTCTCCCAGAATCTTTGTGGCTTGTCCACATGTAGTTTGGCAAATTCCAGTCTGGCTTTTTTATGATTTGTTTTCAACAATGGTGTCCTCCTTGGTCGTCTCCCATGAAGTCCACTTTGGCTCAAACAACGACGGATGGTGCGATCTGACACTGATGTTCCTTGAGCTTGAAGTTCACCTTGGATCTCTTTAGAAGTTTTTCTGGGCTCTTTTGTTACCATTCGTATTATCCGTCTCTTTGATTTGTCATCAATTTTCCTCCTGCGCCACGTCCAGGAGGTTGGCTACAGTCCCATGGATCTTAAATTTCTGAATAATATGTGCAACTGTAGTCACAGGAACATCAAGCTGCTTGAGATGGTCTTATAGCCTTTACCTTTGACATGCTTGTCTATAATTTTCTTTCTAATCTCCTGAGACAACTCTTTCCTTCGCTTCCTCTGGTCCATGTTGAGTGTGGTACACACCATGTCACCAAACAACACAGTGACTACCTGGAGCCCTATATATAGGTCCACTGACTGATTACAAGATTGTAGACACCTGTGATGCTAATTAGTGGACACACCTTGGATTAACATGTCCCTTTGGTCACATTATTTTCAGTCTTTTCTAGGGTACCATCATTTTGTCCAGGCCTGTTTCATGAGTTTATTTTTTAAATAATTCTGTTGAAGCATGGTTGAAAATCAATGTCTGACTTTCATTGGTTAAATTTCATAGAATTTTTATTTATTATTACTTTTGTCAGATTAAAGTTATTTCTGTGACCATTTTGAGTTTTTCTTTCATTGACTGAAGGGTACCAACAATTTTGTCCACGTGTGTGTGTGTGTGTGTGTATATATATATATATATATATATATATATCCAGTAGTGCTCAATGTACCTGTACTTCTTAAAACGTTTTACTGTTTAATAACTTAGACTATATTTTATTATTTTTCCCTTGCACTCAGTGACCAAAGCTATACACACATATAGACACATACATATATATACCTGTGTGTATCTTTGTGTATATATATATATATATATATATATATATATATATATATATATATATACACACACACACACACACACACACATATATAATTTGAGTGTGTGTATGTACAGTACAGGCCAAACCTCCTCATTCACTGTGTTTTTTTTATTTTCATGACCATTTACAGCACTCCATCGCTCTTCTTGGTCAAATAGCCCTTACACAGCCTGGAGGTGTGTTTGGAGTCATTGTCCTGTTGAAAAATAAATGTTCGTCCAACTAACCTGACTTCTGCACAACACAACTGCTGGTCCCAACCCCATTGATAAAGCAAGAAATTCCACTAAATAACCCTGATAAGGCACACCTGTGAAGTGAAACCATTTCAGGTGACTACCTGTTGAAGCTCATCGAGAGAATGCCAAGAGTGTGCAAAGCAGTAATCAGAGCAAAGGGTGGCTATTTTGAAGAAACTAGAATATAAAACATGTTTTCAGTTATTTCACCTTTTTTTGTTAAGTACATAACTCCACATGTGTTCATTCATAGTTTTGATGCCTTCAGTCATGAAAATAAAGAAAACACATTGAATGAGGAGGTGTGTCCAAACTTTTGGCCTGTACTGTATGTGTATGTGTGTATATATGATGTAGATAGGTATGTGTGTGTATATATATATATATATATATATATATATATATATATATATATATATATATATATATATATGTGAGTATATATATATATATATATATATATATATGTGTGTGTATATATATATATAAATATTACGCTACGCTATTTTTAAAATGTTCCCTTTTCTTTTCTAGCTTTTTAACACACTATATCTCATATATACACGGGTATATATATATATATATATATATATATATATGTATATATATATATATCCCGATCTACATACTCAATAATGGATACCTTATTCGCCATCAATGATTGTTTTGGTAAAGCCATACTCAGTGTATTCATTAGATGAACGTAACAAAGTAAGAGCGAGGGAGGATGACTTATTGAGGCATGCAGGCTGTAGTGCTCAACTCTATCTGAATTATGCGATCACATTTGAAAAATATATCTTTTCAAGTTCCATTTAGTCCATATGTGTCAAACTCAAGGGCAGGGCCACATCCGCCCGGCGTAATTATATCCGCCCGAGATCATTTTATATACTGTATTATTGTTATTAAAGCCCGGGTATATGAAGCGCTGGTAACACAATAAACTACAGATCCCATAATGCAGCGCTTCAGGTGCCTTGCCGAACACTTACCGCGTTAATCAAGTCTAGCTTATGATGCTGCAAGTTATTGCGAAGCTAGCTCACACGATGCTGAAGAGAAAAGTTGATTCTGAAAATAGAGCCTTTAAAAACCGATGGGAGGCTGAGTATATGTTTACTGAACCCGTGTGTCTCATTTGTGGAGCTAATGTGGCTGTAGTTACAGAATTTAATCTAAGACGGCACTACGAGACAAAACATCAGGGTAACCTGAATGCAATTCAGAAGATACAGAAAACAGCATAATTAAATAAGAATCTGACACTTCAGCGGACGTTTTAACCCGTGCACAATCACAAAGTGATTTCAAGTGAAGCTGCTTTTATGGGAGACACAAATGCACCCTTGCACCTTGCCCCACTTTCCCTGTTGCCAAGTAATGTTAAACCAAGTCGTCACTACAGTGTTCCCAAATACGCACTTTGCTGATAAACTGAGCGCACTGCGCACTGAGTTTGCACGGCGCTTTGGTGACTTTGAAGAACAAAAAAAGTCCGCCTACATGCGGCTCGAACCTTGTGCATGTTTGGTAGCACATATCTGTGTGAGAAGCTCTTCTCAGTGATAAAGACTAACAAAACAGCACACAGGAGTCGCCTCACTGATGAGCTCCTGCAATCCATCCTGAGAATCTCCACAACACAGAACCTCACACCAAACAGAAACGAACCTGTGGCCAAAAAAAGATGCCAGGCGTCCAGCTATCCACGCAGACTTGCACGTAAGAGCGGGAGTCATCCGTTTTAACAAGCAGCGTATTGCACTGATACGAAATAGCTGTGTGTGTATATATGTAGATATGTATGTATATGTATATATATGTTTATATATGTGTGTGTGTATATATATATATATATATATATATATATATATATATATATATATATATATATATATATATATATATATATATATATATATATATATATATATATATATATATATATATATATATATATATATATATATATATATATATATATATATATATATATATATATATATATATATATATATATATGACAACAACACTCATCACTCACAACAGTGACAAAACAATTACATTGACAATCATAAACGTTATTAAAATGTTTCTTCTTTTTCATTGCTTCTTTAACACACTTCTCCGCTGAGGCACGGGTATTTTGCTAGTATATATATATATATATATATATATTTATATAGCAAAATACCCACGCTTTCAGCTGCTATGTCATGTGTTAAAGAAGTTATGAAAAGAAAAGGAAACATTTTAAAAATAATGTAACATGATTGTCAAAGTAATTGTTCTGTGTATTTGGCAGCGCCACAAAGTTGTTTTCGGTAGCTGCATCAGAAAATGTACCACATGTCTGACACACCTCCTTTTTACTGTTTTCTCACAGCTTGGATTGCTGCTGTCATATATATATACACACACATATATATATATATATATATATATATATATATATATATATATATATATACACATACATATCTTCATATCTATATACATATCTACATATACACATATATATATACATACATAGCTATCTACATCATATACACACACACATACATATATGTGTGTGTGTGTGTGCATGAGTAATATATATATATATATATATATATATATATATATATATATATATATATATACAGTGGTATGAAAACTATTTGCCCCTTCCTGATTTCTTATTCTTTTGCATGTTTGTCACACAAAATGTTTCTGATCATCAGACACATTTAACCATTAGTCAAATATAACACAAGTAAACACAAAATGCAGTTTTAAATGATGGTTTTATTATTTAGGAGAAAAAATCCAAACCTACATGGCCCTGTGTGAAAAGTAATTGCCCCTGAACCTAATAACTGGTTGGGCCACCCTTAGCAGCAATAACTGCAATCAAGCATTTGCGATAACTTGCAATGAGTCTTTTACAGCTCTGGAGGAATTTTGGCCCACTCATCTTTGCAGAATTGTTGTAATTCAGCTTTATTTGAGGGTTTTCTAGCATGAACCGCCTTTTAAGGTCATGCCATAGCATCTCAATTGGATTCAGGTCAGGACTTTGACTAGGCCACTCCAAAGTCTTCATTTTGTTTTTCTTCAGCCATTCAGAGGTGGATTTGCTGGTGTGTTTTGGGTCATTGTCCTGTTGCAGCACCCAAGATTGCTTCAGCTTGAGTTGACGAACAGATGGCCGGACATTCTCCTTCAGGATTTTTTGGTAGACAGTAGAATTCATGGTTCCATCTATCACAGCAAGCCTTCCAGGTCCTGAAGCAGCAAAACAACCCCAGACCATCACACTACCACCACCATATTTTACTGCTGGTATGTTTTTTTTTCTGAAATGCTGTGTTCCTTTTACGCCAGATGTAACGGGACATTTGCCTTCCAAAAAGTTCAACTTTTGTCTCATCAGTCCACAAGGTATTTTCCCAAAAGTCTTGGCAATCATTGAGATGTTTCTTAGCAAAATTGAGACGAGCCCTAATGTTCTTTTGCTTAACAGTGGTTTGCGTCTTGGAAATCTGCCATGCAGGCCGTTTTGCCCAGTCTCTTTCTTATGGTGGAGTCGTGAACACTGACCTTAACTGAGGCAAGTGAGGCCTGCAGTTCTTTAGACGTTGTCCTGGGGTCTTTGTGACCTCTCGGATGAGTCGCCTCTGCGCTCTTGGGGTAATTTTGGTCGGCCGGCCACTCCTGGGAAGGTTCACCACTGTTCCATGTTTTTGCCATTTGTGGATAATGGTTCTCACTGTGGTTCGCTGGAGTCCCAAAGCTTTAGAAATGGCTTTATAACCTTTACCAGACTGATAGATCTCAATTACTTCTGTTCTCATTTGTTCCTGAATTTCTTTGGATCTTGGCATGATGTCTAGCTTTTGAGGTGCTTTTGGTCTACTTCTCTGTGTCAGGCAGCTCCTATTTAAGTGATTTCTTGATTGAAACAGGTGTGGCAGTAATCAGGCCTGGGGTGGCTACGAAATTGAACTCAGGTGTGATACACCACAGTTAGGTTATTTTTTAACAAGGGGCAATTACTTTTTCACACAGGGCCATGTAGGTTTGGATTTTTTCTCCCAAAATAATAAAACCATCATTTAAAAACTGCATTTTGTGTTTACTTGTGTTATATTTGACTAATGGTTAAATGTGTTTGATGATCAGAAACATTTAGTGTGACAAACATGCAAAAGAATAAGAAATCAGGAAGGGGCAAATAGTTTTCATACCACTGTATATATATATATATATATATATATATATATATATATATATATATATATATATATATATATATATATATATATATACACATACATAACTTGTGTGTATGTTTGTATGTGTCTATATGTGTGTGTATAGGTTTGGTCACTGAGTGCAAGGGAAAAATAATAAATTATAGTCTATAAGTTATTAAACAGTAAAACATTAACGTTTTAAGAAGTACAGGTACATTGAAATTACATTTTCTTTGTGCACGTTCAAATTTGTGCCTCTGGTAAAGTGCCTTACCGGCATTTGAAGAAAATTAGTTTTGTGTCCTCTGCAGTGTTAAGAGAGAAAGGCTTTGGTTTGGGATAAAAGGAAAAAAGGTGTAAAGAAAGCAAAGTTGCCTTTTTCTTTTATATAGTATAGAGAGATGTGTTCGCTGACGTTATGATCGCCTTTTGGGGACAGTCGCGTGGGTCTTGTGTAGACTGGTGAGACGTCCCTGCCATTAATCGGCTGTGATGGCACTGTCAGTCCTCCACTGTGTGCGTGTCTTCATAATCCGAGCTGAGGACCTCATAATCGTATACGTGCAAAAGAAAGTGTGAATCGCCTTAATATTATTTTGCCGTGGTGTAGAAAAGGGGTCCCGTGTTTGCACTTGACTGGGCTATAGTGCAGGGGGAGGATGAAAAAAATTAAAAGTGCTCACTTTGACTTAAGGCAGAAGCGCAGTCAGCGTCTCAAAGGCCGGCACAGCTATGCACATGCCCTGGCTGCTCGACTTTTGCTGGGCAGGAGACCCCAGTTTTTGCAGACACGTTCATGATATCAAAAGTCTCAGCGCTCTTTGGAGGTCATTCATATATATATATATATATATATATATATATATATATATATATATATATATATATATATATATATATATATATATATATATATATATATATATATATATATATATCAAAATAGCGCTACAGGAGAAGTAGTGTGTTAAAGAAGTAATGAAAAGAAAAGGAAACATTTTAATAATAACGTAACATGATTGACATTGTCATGAGTGTTGCTGTCATATATATGCCTGCCTAAATAAGTCACCCTCGCTTTGCTCTTACTTTTTTACCGCTCATTTAATCATGGCTAGTGGCGGAAAAATTATAAAATGGAAGGAGGATGGCTTTACCAAAACAATTATTGATGGCGAATCGATTATTCATAAAGCTTGAATTGGTGATCTGTTTTTCTGTGTTAACCTCATATTTTTTCATACGTCTTCTCAAACTAAGGTGGTGCGAGGGTAAAATGAATCAGGATCGCTGATCAATGTAATCGGTGTACCAGGAAATCATGCATTGACAAAAGCTCCCCTTTGCTTGTAATGCAAAGTGTGATTAAATGCATTATTTTTAACGCTATGGAGCACATGCATCGAAGCTTCTCAGCTGTGCTTGTGCTAAGAAAAGGAAACATTTTAAAAATAACGTAACACGATTGTCAATGTGACCTTTTGTAAGTAGTGCCTGGAGGATTCAGTGTGGAGAAACCCTAGAGACAGCGTGTGTATTAACTTGTGGATTTTTCTGTGAGTATTTGGTGGCAGTCTGACGAAGTTGCTTCGGAAGACGCCATTAGCTGCGGAGCTCAGCTCAGAGCTTAAATGAGATGAATGGGAGGGAGATGATGACGTGACTCCCCACCCGCCTTAACTGTCAATCCCCCACAAACACAGTCTCTCGGAATTTGCATAGCACACCTCTTCACCTACAATTTTAACTTAGTTACAAAGTGATCAAAACTCTCGTTTATATCCTGCGTCCTCTCATTAAACTTGTATCCCGCATTCCCATGGGCATGTGAAACGCCAGCGGTAGCCTGTCTATGAACTTAATTTAAAGTTTAGGTTTACACCTTGCTTTCTTTCCGAGGTAGCAGCACTCATGAATATGGTAGTATATGTCATTCGCTCGCTCTTATTGTTTTATTGTCTTATGTCATTCGCTTCGCTCTTATTGTTTCGCTGCCTTCTCAATTATATAATGCATGTTTTCTTAAGCGCTTTTTGGAGGTCTTCCTGGTTTTCTACACACTGCGTTGACAGTCAGTTCACGTGATTACGTGGGAGGCATGATGATGTCACACAAAACTCCGCCCCCCACATCTTTCCAGCTCAACTCTATTACAGTTAATGGAGAAAAATACCTTCCAGTTATGACCATTAGGCATAGAATTTCGAAATGAAACCTGCCCAACTTTTGTAAGTAAGCTGTAAGGAATGAGCCTGCCAAATTTCAGCCTTCTACCTACACGGGAAGTTGGAGAATTGGTGATGAGTCAGGAGTGAGTGAGTGAGTGAGTGAGTGAGTGCTTTGCCTTTTATTAGTATAGAAGATATCTATCTATCTATCTATCTATCTATATATATATATATATATATATATCTATATCTATATCTATATCTATATATATATATATATATATATATATATATATATATATATATATATAGATAGATAGATATGAGAACAACACTCATATCAATGACAAAACAATTACATTAACAATCATGTTACAATATTTTTTTATTTTTTCCTTTTCTTTTTCATACCTTCTTTAACACACTACTTCTCCGCTGCGAAGCGCGGGTATTCTGCTAGTTTATAAAATAATTTAGGCACTTAGAAAAACAATGATGGAGAATAGAAAGAAAAAAAAAAAACAAAGTAGTAGTTTCTTTATCATAGTCCTAATTTTCTTTTCACATAATGCTAGATATAATAGTAAGGACAAGAAAAGGAATACCATCTAGCATACCTGTGCATAACGGACAGGAGGACAGTAATAATAATACTAATATTATACTAATTTTAAAAACTGATAGAAACATTTTCTGGCTTCAAACTGAATAGAAGACAAACATAGCCACAAATAAGAATCCACCAGTGCTCAGTTTTCATCCAGACTAGTTTAAAATTTGTATGCACTTTAACTTATACCTATTACAAATGTTACCCAAGTCCATTTTGTTACCTTATATGATCCCAATCCACACCTTCAAAAAATGGATTGTTTTTAATTTCTTCTACTCCGGTAGCACCAATTCGATGTTCACCCTCACAGCAAAATCTAGAAAAAAAAAATCATCATCATAAAGCAATTTTAAATTATATTCCTATAACTTTCTAGTCCTCTCCTGACTGGTAAGCTGTTAATAACAGTCATTCTGAGGTAATCCAATGTCTCTTTAGATGGCGATATGTTACATGGCAGCAACAAAGATGGATGAGACCAAAACAATTACATTTTTATATAATAGAAGGAAATGGCAAAGTACAAATTAGTTTCAAAAAGCAGTAGTCTCCAGATGAAATAAAAAAGGCTACGCTGTCTCTTAAGGCAGAAAGGTTTAACTGACGACAAAAACTATTCATCTTGTTTGTATGGCTAGGAATGCTGAAACATTTTGCAATGCCTTAGAGCACTACCTGAAGTAAAAGAATGATATCAGATATCTGCAATTTAGTTTAAAAAAAAAAAAAAACAAACATACATACATCTATATTTTACATTCAGATGGCAATGGAACAATCATAATTAGGAATGGGGGTTGGGAACACAAACAAAAAATGTCTACACAAAAACAAATGCCCTGTTTTGACTCACTTGTTCCTTTTAACATGTTATGCAACATAAACATTTTCAAAATATGCAAAGCTGAATATTTCTATTCATCTATTTTCCAGGTCATATATCCAGTACAAGGTAGTAGCTATCCTGGCAGGAAGGAATCTCATCCCAAAACAGGGGTCTTATCCTCTGCATGGCACACCCGGGCACAAACTCACACTTACAAACGCTGTGCCAATTTACAATGCCTAATTAACCTGGCCTGCACATCTTTAAGATGTAGGAGGAAAACCAGAATACCTGAAGGAAAACCCTCAATGGCACAAAAGAATTTTTTAAATACAGCTTAGGCACTGCCAGGACCTGGGATTTGAACCAGAGATTCTGAATATGTTAGGCAGCAGTGCCAACTACTGCACTATTTGTTTAGCCTATAATTAAAAGAATTTGACCAACCTGTCTACCTTTATTATTGCCTAATCCATTTTTGTTTTTCACTTTGTTGAGCACTAGGATATTTTCTCTCGATTTTTAGCAAGATATTTTTATCTAATTAACTTAACAATTTTATAGTAGGTTGTGGAATAACTTTTATTAATTATTCTTCTGAAAAAAAGATACTATTTAAAATCTGAAACAAGATACAATATGGCAGTTAATGGAAGTTGCTGGTTAGTGAGATGTAGTACCTAAGAATCAGATCCTTTGCTTTCTCAGAAATAGGAACTTCAGGTGGAAACGTAAGTGTCTCTCTCCAATTCATCACTTTCTTGTAAGTTTCCTGAGGAGTTTCAGAGCAAAATGGTGGGTACCCTTGATAAATGGGAAACATATATTAGATTTCAAGATTCTCAAGAAAGAATAAAAATAGCAAAAAAAGTCATCTTAAAACAGAAAAGTAGCTGTCAACTGTTTCAGGACAGGCTGGAGAATCCCTTAATCACCACTGTAAAAATGGGTGCCCTGCAAATGATTCAGATAAAGTTACCAATTAATATGCACTAAACAGTGCCCCACTTGCAATATTTGACTCTGTACTGACTTCACAGCTTTTTAAAATAAAGCCTAGTTTAAATGAACAATGACATTTGGATACAAAAAGGTATACTGTTTATGTTTAAAAGTTTGCTCATCGATTCCATTCCACAATATTGAGAAATAAAGAAGTACTGATTTCTCAGCTAAACTGGGAAATACAGGTAGGATTCTGGGTTTTATCTTTAAGCATACACATAATAATATATATTGCAAGAAACAAAAAACATTAAATGTATAGCTTTATAGGGTCATTAATGCCAGGTGACAACAGTGGGATTATGACATTTGACATGTTGACCTGGAAATCAAGGTGTGTAGCTTGAAAAACTGCTAGCAAAAGCCAAAGCAACACACAAGGTAACAGAAGGTTTCATGTCTCGTCTTCTCTTCTGCAATATACCATACTATTTATTAAAATAAGCTATGTGTTGAAGCAGAATAGAGACAATAGTAATCACAAACCACACCCTCATTTGTGAATAAATACTGTGGTAAAATAACCACAAGTTGTGACTTAACACAAGATTTAAAATTTTTAAACGCACTTTTTTGTCAAATGAAGGAAACGGTTCAGCTTTAGTACAGCTTTCATTTCCTACATAAAGTTCTAGTGATTCAGAAAACTTGATTTTAGACTATAACCTCACCTACTTCTACTTCAAATGCTCTTGGTGACCGTGTATAGTTAATGTTGAATATTTGCTGTAATATTTTGCTCTCCCAGGTAGCCATAAAATAGCACACTGATCAAACAAATGAATAAACCATAGGAAGCTAAAGGCATAAATGCAGACTACATAATATTAAGATAATCATAATTCTAAGAGAAAAGGAGAGAATCTAATTTTATTTTTAATTCAGCTTAAAAACAAAGTTTGTGACTGTATTACAAGTTTGTACTTAAAGCCAAATTTACAAATTCTGTTTCTATTTTATTTCAGATATTATAGATGCAGCCATTGAAAATGAGACAGGAATGCTGCATTACTTTGCAGAGCACTACTCTGCAACT
The DNA here is from genome assembly GCF_016835505.1 of Polypterus senegalus. Taxonomy (NCBI): domain Eukaryota; kingdom Metazoa; phylum Chordata; class Cladistia; order Polypteriformes; family Polypteridae; genus Polypterus; species Polypterus senegalus. The sequence continues at coordinate 225,475,393 of NC_053156.1, read as the reverse complement.
ACTTCAGAAATTTCCAATGTCACTGCATGGCTTAAACCAGGTGGAGTAATAAAAGCTTAAAATGGCAATGTTCCATTTCCAACAAGACTCAGTGACATATTTTTTAATAAATATAGTTGTACACTATACGCACATTTAATATATCTCTCATGGTTGTTTTGGAAACAGAATATTCTTTTTTCATTTTACAAACGTTTTTGCTCTAATAGTAGCAACTGTTAATACTGTAGATTAATATGCAATGTGGTTGACCCAGTTGGTTTGAAGACTGATCAAAGCATTACTTTTGTTTTCTTTTGTGCTTTGCTGCAAATTGGTTATACTGCAGACATTATGGAAGTTGAAAAGGATACTGTTTGGCCTTGCTAAACTTTATAATCCTGAGTGCAGCAGTCATATGTATGGGGTTTGCATGTTCTCCATATGTATTAAGTGTTACTTTATTCTACTTCCACAAAAATATGCATATGTGCCAAATTATAAGGTTCTGAAACTGGGGTCATGAAACAAATGCATGACTGAATAAATGAAATGCTCCAAAGAAAGACACACTGATTTCCTGCCATTTGAAAATCTACCAAGCAATAAAACAAAATGATTATAAAAAAAGAAAGTGTTGAGTTATTTTTTTGTCAATGAAAGTGAAGCCTTTTGTGTTTGTTTCTTTGTCCTTATCTCAAATGGACTGCATGATCAGCATGAAATAATTCAGGGTAAATCATCCATACTAATGTGGTATTAATATTATTATTATCTCCCACAACTTGTTCAATTGCTATTTTGGGAAAGGTTTGCCATGTTTGTTTATTTAAAATCTTCAAAAATTAATTACAGAAAGTTGATAAAACTCAAAGTTAGGGTTAGAGGTAGACATGGTGAAGACTTAAGCTACATGAAGCTAACAGGTATTAACAGAATTAAGGCTGTGAAACAAGTGTATATGACAAGAATGATACCATAATGAATTACAAATATCCGGAAGTCGGACATCTGTGTGCGACTCGCACAAAGCCCTAATTGTGAATATCACAACAGACACTACTACAATCTGCAATAACATGTATAGAAATTGCCTTCAAGACTCAGTGGTTTGGGAGCAACATTTTCACTTTTGCATAAGGCATCAAAAAAGCTAGAGTCAGCTCTACTGCCTATAAGCATTACATACATTTTTGCTCAGTTTAATTCACACAGATTTAGCTGTTTGCCAAGAAACCTTCATCATTATCATTATTATTTGTGTTGAGGAGATTTCATTAAAAAAGGAATTTAGTTAATTCCTATACTGGGTGAAGATAAAACTGAACAATTATGTAATGTGACATTGTTTGACTGTCCTTTATGAGGTTCACCATAAACTTTCAAAGAAACAGCATACCATTAACATGAAAACATGTACAATCCCAATTTCAAAAAAGTTGGGACGATGTTTAAAGTGTAAACAACAGACTGCAATGATTTGCGAATATGAAACAAGCATTTTATTCAAAATAGAACAAAGAAAACAAATCAAATGTTTAAATTGAGAAAATGTACCATTTTAAGAAAAGATTAAGGTCATTTTGAACTGAATGGCAGTAACATGTCTCAATAAAGTAGGGACGGGGCCATGTTTATCACTGTGTAGCATCCCCTCTTCCTTTAACAACAGGCCGTGAACATCTGGGAAGTGAGGAGGTCAGTTGCTGGACTTTTGGGAGAGGAATGATGTCTGATTCTTGTCTGATATAGGGTTCTAGCTGCTTAACAGTAATGAGTCTTCTTTGCCGTATTTTTCATTTTATGATGTGGCAAATGTTTTCAGTTAGCGAAAGGTCTGAACTGCAAACAGGCCAGTTCAGCAAATGGGCATTTCCACTATGAAGCCATACTGTTGTAAAAGATGCAGTATACGGTTTTGCATTGTCTTGCTGAAATATGCAAGGCCTTCCCTGAAAAAGACGTGTTGCTCTAAAACCTGTATATACTGTACCTTTCAGCATTGATGGTGCCTTTCTAGATGTGAAATCTCCCCAATTCCATTAGCACGGTATCAATTATTTTTCCAGCCTTTTGTTGCCACGTCTCAACTTTGAGATGAGTTGTTGTAATTAAATTCAAAATGAGCTAATATTTTCATGAAATAGTAAAATTGTCTCACTTTCAACAATTGATGCATTTTTTTTGTTCTATTGTGAATTTAATATGGGTTTATGAGATTTCCAAATCATTGCATTCTGTTTTTATTTACATTTTACACAGTGTCCCAACGTTTTCGGAACTGGGGTGGTAACACAAATGTAAACTAAGAATGCAGACTTAATAATGGTACTGCATGGGAGTAAAAAGCAGAGCAAATGGCCACATGTGTACATTACTGAGAAGCATAACAACATTTGGCATAAAGCATACATTAAACAAGGAAAAAGCTGCTATCTTTTTCTGACAATGTTTGAATGTGACAGTCGTTGTTAACAGGACCAGAGGTTGGTTTAACTGGAGGATTTCTAGAAGTGCCCAGACAGGGAGCAAAGGCTAAAAATATAACAACACAGTGCTCATGTTATTTACAGTTTTATTTAAAAAAAAAAAAAAAAGTTTATTTTCTTACTCTGATTAAGCAAAACAATTTAAGGAGAAAATAATTTTTTCCAACTGTGCCGAACTGTGTTGGACATCTATATTCTTTCAGTAAATGACATAACTCCATACAAAAAATGGTATTTGTTCATTCATGTGCCTTTTATTTAGTTTTAGATTTGGTTACTAAGACCTGACAAAAGGATGGTGCAAATGCTCTTTCATTGCCTTGCACTTAAATAGCACATCTGACAAAGTCAACAAAATATACACTTTGGGGCAGGATCTGGTTAAGACTGGAGATGGCAGGCAGTTTTATAATGTGCAGGACAGGAGTCAAACTAGAAAAAGGTATGAAAGACTTTGTATGAGCAAGTACAACTTATTTAACCATATCAAAGGAAAGAGGCTGCTTCTGCTAGAGGGGCAATAAAATTCATAATTATATTTGGGCTTAAAGCAGGGGCACTCATAAGGCTAGCAAATAAGTGTGTCAAGGAGGGAAAAATGGCATTTAACCTAGTGTTTAACAGGGCTGGCTGACTCTGTCATACAAGACTATGCCACTGCAGGTTATCAGTTAAATACTCCTGAGGAATAAATGTAAAGAATAGACAGTGTGGCATGACATGTATTAGGTGGTCCCCAGTATAACAGCACAGGGAGTATGTTAAATGGCTTCACATTAGCCATCTTCTTGAGCAGATAAACTAGGGGCAGTATGAAACTTGAACTGACAGCTGGAATTCAGGATTGTAGTTTTTCAAACAGCTTCATCTCATATAAGAATTAAAAGAAAAATTAAATCTGTGCTTCAGGACTGGCATCTAGAACTAAGAAATATGGAATAACAAGGTACATATGATACGCAATAAAACTCTAGTAAAAACTATACTGCTTGGAATATAAACAAAAAGCATTACATTATAAACATTCTGCCTTGTTTATCACAAATGCAAATTAAACACCATTATTTTTTTAAATTTGAGAGCTAGATATTTAAGTATTAGAGGAAATGGACCAGACAGATGTGCAAAAGACAATTAAAACCATTGAGTATAGCACTGTAAAAAAGCAAAAAAAAAAAATACCAAATTATGTTGACACTGTGTGTGAAGATATCTATACATATGATTCTCTACTTGGTAAAGACTTTAGATAGCTTATTGAATACTTTCTGGAGAGGGCTGCAAAATGTGTCAGACTTGCTTTCATTAAAAGAAAAATACTTTGTATAAGCACATCTTGTACCACTGAATAGTATCTCTCTCTTTATTTGTCTTCCCTGAGACAGCCTATGGGAACACAGGATGTGGAGATTACATCCTGTCATTTCTAACGCTATACTAAAAGCTGTGATACCACAACCCTTGCATAGCATTGAGTCTTTCTCAGCCTACGAGCATGCCACCAGTTACACCTTGTAGTTGCACTGGCACTCAAGGTCTTAACTTTAATTGCATGTCTTGTTTATGCAGGACAGCACAAATCATGAAGCACACTCTACATATTATTGTAACCACTTTTATTCAATATGGTGCAGGTGTCAATACCCTTGTGAAGGAATTAAGTTTAAGCCAAACTACATTTTGGAGCTGGTGTATGGTATGTTTAGTGCACTAAAAAATAAACAGTCATAGCTCAGAGTTCTAGTCCTATTTATTAAATCAACTGAGATTCATGAGTTTGGGTTAGCCGAGTACAAGAGTCAGACTTGGGCCTGGTTTTCAAATCAGTTACGTAGGGATTGATGCTTCTAAAATTAGCTGTAATTTCTCCTTTATATTAAACCTTGGGCTACCTACACACAATTCAATAAGCTGCACAGGTTTTGTTAACCAATATACTGAATAGAATGTTATTTTTAAAGCAATAATATTCAAATCATTTAGTACTAATGTCACTTTACAGATATAATCTAATAATAATAATTAATAATTCTTTATTTATTTGTCACATACAGTTATACAGGACAACACGCAGTGAAATACATCTTTTCACATACCCTTTGGGGTCAGAACGCAGGGTCAGCCACTGTACAGCGCCCCGGAGCAATTGAAGGTTGAGGGCCTTGCTCAGGGGCCCAGCAGAGTAGCATCTCTTTTGGCAGTGACGGGGATTCGAACTGGCAACCTTTGGGATGCCAGCGCAGATCCTTAGCCTCAGAGTATTAACTGCTGTTGTGACAAAAAAAAAAAACAAGAATCTTGTGGCCACTTGGTCTTTCTTACCTATAAGCATTTCATACATGATGACGCCCAAGGACCACCAGTCACACAACTTGTTGTAGCCTGTCTGCATAAATACCTCTGGTGCTATGTAGTCAGGTGTTCCTACTGTGGAGAAGGCCTGCAAAAGTTAATGGAAAAACATCACCATTTATGAAAAGAGCCAACACAGACAAAGCTTCCTTAAGCATCTGTACTTCATTCACAAGAAAAATATTACATTTTAAGACTATATTTAAAGTACAAAGTACAGGTCAATGTAAATTTTACATTTGGCACATTAATTTTATCATTAGTGTTAAAGTGAGTAACACTAAAAAAAAATTAGATAAAGAAAAAAATGTTATGCAACATAACAAAAAATATAAGTTAAACTTTGACATTCCCTGTCTGCAAGTAAGCAATTCTTCCCGTCAAGCTGTTAAAAGTGAATTTGTAGTAGAAGGGAAAAACAGGATCATTAAACATTTGATAAAGCCTGTTTAGCCATACCCTGCAGTTTACATTAAGCTTGTTTACACAAAACAGTTTAAACCAAATAACATTTGGAGAACACATACAAAAAATTGCGGAATACAGTACATTAGAAAACAATGAGATCATTTAACTGGGAAAAATATACATATGTATTTTTTCCTCTATTAATTGAAGTCACTGTATAGTAAGTCACCAATTAAGATCAACTAGATTGCCAAATATCTGAGAGATGGGATTCGTTCAGACTGGAATTACTGGTTTCTTCTTTCTGATGTCTATAATCATTTCAAGGTGCACAATATTAATGCAGACTGAATATAAGTACCGGTAAAGTAACAAAGTGCAGACATACCCAGAGAATCAGCAGCCATTCCCAGGACAGTGGTGACATACAGCGCATGTGCCAACAAATCCAAGCTATCACCAACTACAGGACAACACCACTGGCTTGTAATGCCTCCCTTACCGGATGCACTGAACAACGTCTGTGCATGGTGTGAGGCCCAGAACGATGTGGAAGCGAGAAAGACTAGCCCTCCTCCCATTGACCAAGTACTGTACCTGACCAAGGCCAACGTGAGGAAAACCCTATGCAGAGTCAACCCATGAAAGGCTGCTGGACCAAACAATATTCCTGGTAGAGTGCTCAGAGGATGTGCAGATCAGCTGGTAAATCTTCTCATCGACATCTTCAACATTTCCTCAAGCAATGCCACTGCTCCAACATGCTTCAAGACCACTACTATCATTTCTGTGCTGAAGAAGTCTTCAGTGTCCTGCCTCAATGACTATCGTCCTGTTGCACACACCTATTATCATGAAGGGTTCCATGAGGCTTGTCATGAGGCACATCAATACACTGCTGCCCCTTTATTAGACCTATGCAGTTCATATACCGCCAAAAGTGATCGACAGATGAAGCCATAGCCACCGACCTCCATCTGGCTCTTTCACACCCAGACAAGGACACTTGGTGCAAATGCTGTTCATTGACTTTAGTTCAGCAATTAATACAGCAATTCCTCATCATCTTACTGAAAAGCTAAGCCTGTTGGGTCTGAACACTTCCCTCTGCAATTGAAACTAGATTTCCTGACTGAGAGACTGAGCACTGGAAACATCTCCAGCAGCAATGAACACTGGTGCTCCATAAGGCTGTTCACGTAGTATGTTGCTATTCACTTTACTGACCCATTACTATGCAACAATGCACAGCTCGAAATACATCATCAAGTTCATGGATGACAACTGTGGTGGGTCTCATCAGCAAGAATGACAAGTCAGCATACCAAAAGTAGATGTAGTGGTTAACAGACTGGCGCAAAGCCGACAACCCATCTCTGAACATAGATAAAACAAAGGAGATGGTTGTTGATTTTAGAAGCGACCACTCTCCGCTGTATATCAACAGATCGAGAATGGAGATCATCAACAGCACCAAATGCCTTGGTGTTCACCTGCCGGAGAACCTTACTTGGTTCCTTTGAAACTAGCTTTATAGCCAAGAAAGCCCAGCTGCACCTTTACGTCCTGCGAAGGCAGAGGAAGGTTCATTTCCCAACACCCATCCTCATCACCTTCTATATAGGGACTATTTAGAGTATCCGAAGCAGCTACATCACTGTCTGATTTGGATTGCAAGACCCTGCATCAGACAGTGAGGACAGCTGAGAGGATCATCAGAGTCTCTCTTCCCTCCATCACCTCCTTCTGCAAACTAGATTCAGAGACAGGCCACTGAAAAATGTAACAAACTACATCAATATATGCCCTTTTTCTACTTATGATTCCAGACTTATGGGACACTATGTAGATTAGCTGGTTGGACAACTTATGAAATATGAATTAATCAAAAACTCTTTACTACTTGCATAAAGCTGTGCTAGTCAAAACAAAAGAAACAGTGAGATGTAAGTAGACTCATTGAAATAAAAACAGAATATACGTTTAGAGTGACCTGGTTAACTCTGGTCAAGACTAAAGCTGAACTTGAATATGTTAGCACACTCAAACTACACTTCTACTTGAATTAATACTAAATGCACCATATTAGAGAGGACTATATTGTTGAATTACCTTTCTCAAAATGGATTAACAAATTGTTATACAAAGGTAAGGAAACATTTTCAACTTCAAACAAGCTGGCACAATGACAAAAATTACTGCAGCACCACTAAGAATATGAATATTCATTTCAAACTGTATACTGACCAACTGTCTCCGATTTCTCTTCCATGTTTCTGCTTTTCGTTTTGAGTTCATATTCTGGAAGGCTGTAAATTCAGCAGTAAACAGAATAAGAGTTAATAATAATAATTCTTTTTTAATTCCTTAATTATTTAATGAAATAGCCTGGTATAAATGAAAATAACCAATGCTTGCTTACTGAAGTCACTGGGTAAGCTGTGATTGAGATTCCTGTAAAATTCAGTTCTGTGTGCCTTTTTTAGTCCTGTGCACAAGCCAAAATCCGACAGCTTCACGTGACCCTGCAATTAAATGATTTTATTACAACTGCTGTGAGCATATTTGTATATTTTTTCATTTCCAGCCCCTGTGAGTAAAAACACCTCCTAGAGAAATAAGCTAAAAAGATCTTTAAACTGTAGCATAATAATCATGACAACTGTGTGTTACTTACTTTGTAAAGCATTTCAGGTTATAACGAAAGCTCAATATCTCCATGCTAAACTGAAGACAAATGTAATAATATTGCAGATTTTATGCAGGTAACTGCTGTAACATTTTGAATATCTCAGGAAATATGATGAGAGAGTATACATTTAAAAACTGACATGCATGTCTTCTACTTCCTCTTCAAAACTCTTCTGCAATATCCTTAATACATTACTGCTGCAGTCATACTAACTACTCTTTCACTGAACAGGTTGACATTTTATCATCCGGAGAAGCAACAAGTGTAAATGTGAAGAATAAATTCTGCTGCTTTTTTTTTTTTTTGAAAAGCAGAGACTTGAAATTGCATTGTTGCATTGCACAGTTTAAGTATTTCACTATAATAGTTTACAGGGTTTTCTTATTAACAAACTCCCTAATTTTTTTCTTCTTCTGATCTCACTTCCTCTTCACACAAAAAAAATATTTTGGCAGGGTATTATAGGCTTTTGCCAAGTAACAAATCAAAAACACATCTGAAGAATCAAAAGATCTCTTACTCCATTAGTGGGAAACCTACTACTGCCAAAGTACAGCTGTATCAGATTCACCCTGAAAATTTTTACACACTTAAAGCTTTCTTGTGGGCTAACCAAAATCAGCTGAGGATGTTGAGCCACAATATTTTCTCTAATCTGTACAAGAGTGCAGCTGCTCCGATGAAATACTGTTCCTGTGCACATTTTCTTAAATAAATATTATGACACCTTATTTTTGCTTCACAACTTACAACATACTTAATGCATTTTGCTTGGTTGTCATTATAAATTGCCATTTATTACAACTGCTTGTTATGGAGTATTATTTCCTTTCCTATTTTCGTCTGCAGGATCTTAAGCACAAAAGGTATTTGTGAATGTCTTGCAATCAAAATTTAGCAGACTTAAAATGTCAAAGCACTGGTTCAAAGGAGGCAAAAATAATTAAAAGCCAAAAGAAGAAAATAAGTTTTAGATTTACAGAAGTGTGATGTGTCTAATAAGCTTTATAATTCTGGGAAACATTGTGTAAGCTGCCATGTTATTTGAACAATCTGCAGGCAAGCCAAAAGCAACTGTGAATGAGCTCCTGGTAAACTCTAGGCTAAATGGAAATAGGAATGTCTAGACTGTCATTTGTTTGAAAGATACTTGGATATCATCTGTCAATAAGTTACACAATCAGTGCCAAAAAATATTTAAAAGATTACTATGTGAAATACCCAAAAATGGGTCAAATGGAAACGCAAGATGAAGCACAAATTCTGACTCAAAGTATTAGCATTTCTGTAAATAAAAGTTGATCCTTTATGTGAATTTCAGAAAGACAATATGTAAAATGAATTTCTGTCATCGTTGCAGGCATTCTTAAATTGACATGCCAGCTACTGCAATAACAATTAAGTGGTTCAACCTAGACTTAATGAAAATGTTCACACCCAACAGTGCTTTTGATATTCTAGGTAAAAATAAAGGATGTAGCTGTTGCCCTGCACTGTACCTTACCAAGAAGATTTAGGAATTAGAAATATGACATGGTCAAACATTTCTTTAAAAAATACTGACACCCCAAAATAATCAATTGATACAATTTTTAGCACGTGTCCTGTCAAGATGTTTAATGAACTCTGTCAGGCTACAGAATGCACAAGAAGGTGGAATGGTCTGTTTTTGACTAATTCTTTTACTACTTCACAGCATGTCTCATTTGGAGAAAGCAGGAAATAACAAAAAATACAGCACAGTGCTCAGCACGCGACATGGCATTTTCCAGAGGTATCTGCATAATCATCTTGTAGACTATAAAACAGCTGTTAAGTGAGAAAATTAAGACTGGTGCAATGAAAATGAAGACATGGTTTTATATACAGTGATCCCTCGCTATATCACGCTTCGACTTTCGCGGCTTCACTCTATCACGACTTTTTTCTCATACACGCTTACGTCACTACGCATGCGCTTTCTGAGAACTTTTATCTAAGCCCTACGATGGCTCCCAAACGTGCTGCTTTTTCTAAGCCTTCTGACAATAAAACTAAGCACCGGAGGAAGATGCTTACTATCCAGGAGAAGGTGAAACTCTTGGATATGATTAAAGATGGCAATACCCTACAAAAGCCTCCTCACGCATATGAAAAGACAGCGCCAGCAACTGTCTATCAAGATGTTCTTCACCCGCGCACCCAGACACCCACTGCCTACTCCTAGTACTCCTTCAGCGGAAGAAGACAACAACACACCTACTAAAGATACTGCACCAACCTCTGAAGACTCTCCTACTGAGGTCGTGCCTTCATAGTTTGGTGGTTGTGTGTAAGAACTGTGTGTGTTTGTGTGCAATTAAAGGTACAGTACAATAATCTACTATATAAAAGCATTCGGGATTGTCCTTCTGTCCCGTGAGTGCAAAGCGTAACGGTATTCTGCTTATTACAGACTTACTACTTGCGGTTTGAGGTACGAAGTAACGCGATGTGAGCAGAGTTCTGGTGCTCTCATCATTCCCTTGCTTTTGTGCGCGATGCGCAGGAAAAATAGACAAAATTATGTCTCTGGAAATAATTAATGTTGATGGAGTACAAATGCCTCACCGCGTAGTAAATATCAGGGGAGATGGTGCTTGCTTATTCTCATCTATAGCTTATTTAGTGCATGAAACTCCGTCTTTAGCGGTACAGATTCGGGATGACATTGTACAACTTTGGACAGGCACTTGAGGGGATAAAAAAAACGTAGGTTTTCGGGAGATGTTATGAATGGGCACTTTGATGTTCTCATTTCCCTACACTTACATGCCTGATGTACACATGGAGCGCACAAAAATTGAGGATAAAAGTCGGTCAGCTTTAAAAGGCGAAAGCCTAGTAATATGATATTTGTAACGTCTAATATGTCTTATTTTCTCTTATTTTGTCTAATATATTGGGTAATACGAGTGTAATGGTGACTAAAGGGTGTTATTTCATGTCTAGAGGGCTCTAATAATGTTAAAAAACATATTTAGAAGGTCGTAAACAGGTTTTCTATACTCTAACTGCGAAAATATTCGATTTATAAATAAAGAATCCTACTTCGCGAAAATTCATTTATCACGGTAGAGTCTGGAACGGATTAACCGTGATAAACGAGGGTTCACTGTATTTTGCAAAGGAACAGTTTAATGCATTCTTTTCTTCTGGAAGTTTATGCTACATTTTCTGCCTCAAGCAGTGACTATGACAGACGTTTTAGTCTCATTAGTCAAACTAAACAAACACCAGAAATCTTCTAGAAGATGACTATATTGAAAATCTTGAGGAATGAATTATATTCTATATCAGGGCAAATAGTTTCTATAAACAGTTAACAATATCAAGTAAGAAATAATAATGTTACACTGCATAATTGATATCATTGATATTACAAATACTGACTTAACTTTAATAACCAACTTCTTGAAACGTGTCAGAGTATAATATCTGCTTTTTTTGACAATTTGTTTCTGATACAGAAATATGCATATACATTTATGTCATTTTTATGATTTTTGCATATAGGCTGGAAACTTTGCCAGCAAGTCCTAGGGGATATATTCCTAGGCAGCATCACAAACATTTAAAGACTGGCAAATTCTGTACCTTGCTATCAAGCAGAAGATTGTCTGGTTTAATGTCCCGGTGTATGAAGCCCAACTGATGAATGGAATCAATGGCCAGAACAGTTTCTGCTATATAAAACTGTGTCTCTTCTTCTGTCAATGTGTCTTTTTTCATAAGGAGAGTCATCATATCACCTGTAAGAAAAAAAAAAACATAAAAATGTTTTATTATATTAAAATAAAGTATTAGTACACTTGCGTTGTAATATAATAAAATTTAATATGGAATATAAGGACCAGACATCAGAAACTAAAACATTTAAAATAAAAAGTTTAATAATTAAAATAAACCTTGCACTCATCTCAATTACAAAAAAATAAAAAATAAAAAGTATTTTCCTTAATTAAAATAGTATTCACATGGTGAATATATTTGCTATTAACAAAACAGTAGTTTTACTATATACTGTAATGTTAAATAACATCAAAGCAATGTTTTTAACAGTCCAAACCCACTCTATACTTTACAGCATCTTGGGAAATGAAAGTTTATTCTTGCATGGCAGGAACCAGCCCAGGACAGAACTTGAATAAATACTGCATAATGCCAATCAACAGACATATTAATCAAACGAAAACTCATAAATATAGAATGTATAGGAAAAATGTAATACAAATTAAAAACAAATGGACATTAGAACATGCTAATTCTGCACTGACTTTAGCCAAACGAAATGAACCAGAGTACTTAAAAGTATGGAGCAGCAGCTATAGCTGCTGTGCAACACGGAGGTGGGGTGTGGCTTAACTTTAATATTAAAACTATGACAATATAATCCAAAGATTATGCTAAGAAAAAACTTTACTCAATGCAGTGCCTATGAATTTCAGTTCTTAAAAAAAAAAATAAAATAAAAATTTCTATGCTTTAGCTGAGCCAATATACTGTATGAACAACTAGCTGTGCTACCTGTCTAAGGTGGGTTAAAATCCAAATAGCCAAAGCAGCCAATGTAGACCTCAGTATATTCAGCTTTAACATTTGCAGTTCATCATCTATTGGAATGTATTTTTAATGCATGTAGTAATAAAATGCACTGTATTTTTCAATCCAATCAATAGCGTGTCACAAACATTCACACTGCTTTTACGAATCCAATAGCACTTGGCATCAAACACAGACATAGCAACCAGACAGACACTTGTCCTTTAATTAAGATAGATAGCAAAGAGAATGTAAATTTGAAATTGGCAAATGTGGTTTAGATATTCACAATGCTTTGCAAAATAATGGATATGTTTACCACTTATCTAAGGCCATCATTACAATGGTCCTTTAATATTTGCTCAGCTGAAATAATTTAAAATTTCCTTTGTTGCTGATCCCATATAGATATTTTGGACTTCTCTTTCACTGGTGAATACAGCATTAAAAATTCTCGTAAATAAATTAACAGCTTGCTTTAAGAAAAATGAATAGTTATTTATCAGTGTAGTGAATTTCTCTCAGGTTTTGAGTTTCAAATTAAAGCTTTTCTTTAATAACCTACAAATAAGGCAGGTTCAATTTATATTGGGCTATTTGTTTGACAAATTTCAAGATTAATACAATACCTCCAATAAAATTAACAAAGAAATAATTGCACATTAGAAGTGTACAGGAGAAAGTAGAGTAAAATGACACCTTTTATTGGCTAACTAAATAGATTACAAATGCAAGCTTTCGAGGCAGCTAAGGCCCCTTCATCAGGCAAGGTGTAACTGAAAAGGTTACATGGCGCATGACGCCCATGGCGCACGCAGGAAGGAGCCACGCCCACCAACTCTAAGACCATTGGACACGACGACAATTCGCAGAACCACACCCACCAACTCGGACGCGATGACACAGGAAAAACGGCGTCATTTATGTTCGTCTGTTGTAGAGTCCACATGCACCTCTGAGCCACGTTGACTGTTCATAGAGGCATGTTTCTCGCGGAAGTGAATCGCTATATGCAGCATGTAAAAAAGTTTGCGAGGGGTATCCCATGGGATCCTTAAAACAATCCATTAAAACTGAGGTTAAAACACAATGAAGGAAGCAGTCTTTAAAAACCAATAAGCCCTGTGCCTCTGTTTCATTACCGTCTCACCTGCTTCACCAATGCAGGCCCTGCAACAGTCGAGAAGCTCTCTCAGCAGCTGACCTTCTCTGTGCAGGACCGGTTCATACAGAGGCAGCGCGAGAGAAAGCCGCGCACACACACAGGCAGCGCCAGAGACAGACAGAGGCGCACACACACAGGCAGCTGGTGGGCAGGTCTCCGTGAATTTCTCTTGCGAGCGGGCACAAGACCAGGCGGTGTGTATGCTTCGAGAACGATGGTGGACGCGGCAGGACTATCTAAGAAGAGATATGTTTGTCACGGATGTAAATCGCTGTATGCGGCGTGTAAAACAGTTTCCGAGGGGTTTCCCATGGTCTTACAGTTGGTGGGTGGGTCTCTGTCAGTTGCTCTTGTGACCAGGCACATGACCAGGCAGTGTGTATGCTTCGAGTGCGAGGGTGGAAGCGACAGGACCATCTAGGAAAAATCATGTTGCAGATGTGAATTGCTGTATGCGGCGTGTAGAACAGTTTGCGAGGGGTGTCCCAAGGTCTTATAGTTGGTGGGCGGGTCTCTGATTGGTTGCTCTTGCGAGCGGGCACATGACCAGGCAGTGTGTATGCTTCGAGAGCGTGGGTGGACGCGACAGCACCATCTAAGAAGAATCATATGTGTCGCGAATGTGAATCGCTGTATGCAGCATGTAAAACGCTGTATTGTATGTTGCCCTCTCCAGAGTTTAGATCTTTTCATTCACCTACAGTCGTTTCCTCAAAATCAACCCCTTTTGGACAACTGTGTCTTTCAGGAAATGCTGAGGTTAAAACACAATAAAGTAAGCAGTCTTTAAAAAACTGAGTTTTCGGTTACGATGCACGACCGCCTGCACCATAGCAAACTGTTTTACACGCTACATACAGTAATTTGCATCCGCGAAAACATGTGTCTTCTTCACTCACAGACAATTATATGTTGCTCTCTCCAGAGTTCCATCTTTTCATTCACTTTCTGTTGTATTGTCAAACTCTCCCTTTTTAGACAACTGTGTCTTTCCAGAAGTGTTCAACCATCAATAAATAATTATGCAGCGTTTGTTATGCCACGGGTTCACTATTGTGTTGTATTTTGCTCTCTCCAGAGTTCCATCTTTTCATTCACTTATTGTTGTATTCTCACACCAACCCGTTTTAGACAACCGTGTCTTTCCAGAAGTGTTTAGCATTCAATACATATTTATGCATGAGATTGAGCGTGTGTCTACCCGGCGCAGAGAGGCGTGGGTAAGCCGTTGAACCCCATTCAGGCTGCAAACCGTGGAATTCCCACTAAGTGCGACTCATACGCTCTCACTGATTACGTCCCTACCCTTTGTATACACCCCCCTCCAACCTCGCTACTACCGTGGTCGGGTGTCTTGGTGGATTACATATAGAAAAGCAGCCAAAACCACACAAAGCAATGAAAAGTCTACGTGAGTCACAGGTTCATCTGGACTGTGCAAAGACGACAATAACTCAAGTCACAATCCTTTACAACTGAGGTTAAAACACAATGAAGTAAGCAGTCTTTAAAAACCGAGTTTTTCGGTTATGACGCAACAACCGCGTGCACCATAGCAAACTGTTTTACACGCTACATACAGCAATTCGCACTACTACCGTGGTCGGGTGTCTTGGTGGATTATATATAGAAAAGCAGCCAAAACCGCACAAAGCAATGAAAAGTCTACGTGAGTCACAGGTGCATGTGCGTCTTCTTCACTCACGGACAATTATATGTTGCTCTCTCCAGAGTTCCATCTTTTCATTCACTTTCTGTTGTATGCTCAAATCCTCCCTTTTTTAGACAACTGTGTCTTTCCAGAAGTGTTCAACCATCAATAAATAATTATGCAGCATTTCTTATGCCGCGGGTTCACTATTGTGTTGTATTTTGCACTCTCTAGAGTTCCATCTTTTCATTTACTTACTGTTGTATTCTCACACCAACCCGTTTTATACAACCGTGTCTTTCCAGAAGTGTTTAGCATTCAATAAATAATTATGCATGACACTGACCGTGTGTCTACCCGGTGCAGAGAGGCGCGGCTAAGCCGTTGAACCCCATTCGGGCTGCAAACCGTGGAATTCCCACTAAGTGCAACTCATACGCTCCCACTGGTTACATCCCTACCCTTTGTACACACCCCCCTCCCACCTCTCTACTACCGTGGTCAGGTGTCTTGGTGGATTATATATAGAAAAGCAGCCAAAACCGCACAGAGCAATGAAAAGTCTACGTGAGTCACAGGTGCATCTGGACTGTGCAAAGACGACTCAAGTGACGAGGGGTTGGCACATGAGCAGGCAGTGCATACTGAACGAGAAATCAGCAGACTAGCATGACGGAGGGAATGTAATGGACATCCTTCTCTTCTCCTCCCGTTCCTCCCTCCACGCCTGAGCGCCGTGCACCCTCATCCCTCCATCTTGCAGGAGGCACAATGGCGGTCCGCCAGTTTTCAGTCACGAACGATTGTGTGTTGGTTCATTCCGTGCATTGTTACAATGTTGCTTTTCTTGCTGATTTATTACATTACCGATTTTTCAAATGTTAATTTTTTCCCTGTGCTTAAAAATCATTAAAAAACCAGCCTGATTATGCGGCGTATGGTATGCCGCGGGTTGGCTAGTCTTAATTGTTGTTTTAACGATGTGTGAGCTGAAATTAGTATGTCCCTCACTTTGCAAAAAAACAACTGAAAGCATGCCTTGAGAGTCCATGCATTCATTGTCTCATGTAACCCATTAAGATAGACTACTGCACATGTGAAAGCAAATGCACAGGCATGCACATTCAGTGAACCAGAGGTACGGAGCCCTGTAGGTGTCAGGTGCAAAAAAAAAAAAAAAATAAATATATATATATATATATATATATATATATATATATATATATATATATATATATATATATATATATATATATATATATATATATACACACTGTGTGCACAATTATTAGGCAAGTTGTATTTTGAGGATTAATTTTAATATGGAACAAACACAGTGCTATCAGTCAATCCAAAATGTTAATAAACCTGAAACCTGAATGTTTCACAACGGAAATGTGAGTGTGAACATCATCAGGGGAATACATATGTGCACAATTATTAGGCAACTATTAGTGTGCAGATTTATTATGCAACTAAAGGAAAAATGAAAATTTTCCCATCTCACTTGTTTATTTTCATCTGTTATAGTGAGAATAATAAACAAACACCTCAAAATTTACAAATAAACATCTCTGACATTTCAAAAAATAAATCAATCAATCAATGACCAATATAGCCACCCTTCTTTCCAATAACAGTCATAAGCCTTTCCATTCATGGAGTCTGTCAGTTTCTTGATCTGTTGACGATCAGCTTTTTGTGGAGCAGTGACTACAGCCTCCCAGACACTCTTCAGAGAGGTGTATTGTTTTTCTCCCCCGTAAATCTAGCGTTTAAGAAGTGCCCACAAGTTCTCGATAGGGTTTAGGTCAGATGAGGAAGGGGGCCATGTCATTATTCCTTCATCTTTAAGGCCTTTACTGGCTGGCCACGCAGTGGAGAACTTCGATGCAAGTGATGGAGCATTGGCCTGCATAAAAATCATGGTCTTTTCCTGTATCACTGTTTGAAGAAAGTGTCTTCAAAAACTGGCAGTAGGTTTGGGAGTTGATTTTGAGTTCATCTTCAATGCAAAAGGTCCAACTAGCTCATCTTTAAAAATACCAGCTCATACCAGTACCCCACCTCCACGTTGGAGTGGAGCTCTGTGCCCATTACTGATCCACAGGTCCATCCATCTGGTCCATCAAGAGTCACTCTCATCTCATCGGTCCATAAAACCTTTGAAAAAATCTGTCTTCAGATATTTCTTGGCCCAGTTTTGACGCTTCAACTTATGTTTCTTGTTCAGTGGTGGTTGGGTTTCAGCCCTCCTTACCTTGGCCATGTCTTTGAGCACTGAACACCTTGTACTTCTGGGCACTCCAGGTAGGTTGCAGCTCTGGAATATGAAAGTACTGGAGGATAATGGGTTCCTGGTAGCTTCACATTTGATTCTTCTCAAATCTTTGGCAGCTAATTTGCTTTTTGTTCTCAACACGCTTCTTGCACCCTGTTGACTATTTGCAACAAAATGTTTGATGGTTCTGTGATCACACACCAATATCTTAGCAATTCCAAAAGTGCTGCATCCCTCTGAAAGACTTTTTACAATTTTTGACTTTTCAGAGTCAGTTAAATCTCTTTTTTGGCCCATTTTGCCTCAGGAAAACTAGCTGCCTAATAATTCTGCACACCTTGATATAGGGTGTTGATCTCCTTAGGCCACACCCTCCCTCGTTACACAAATACACATCACCTGACGTGCTTAAATCCAATAAGCATTCAAGTTAATACAGCTTGGAGTTGGAATATACGCATTAAAAATGATGATATGGTCAAAATACTCACTTGCCTAATAATTGTGCACACAGTGTGTATATATATATATATATATATATATATATATATATATATATATATATATATATATATATATATATATATATATAAGATTATTTTTACTTCCCTAAGAACCATATGTCTATCAGGCAAATTTTATTTGCAAGAAACCTTGTTTGGGGGGTCCTCGATTCAAAAGCACTTTTTTCTTTCATTATTTGAAACGCTTGCGAGATTCCCTGCGTCCTCACAATATTCCATCCCACCCCAACTCATGTATGCATGTACAATAATGACAACAATGTTAAAGCAATGATGAAGCAGAATGGAGATGCTATGCCTGCCCATAAATCCTAACCATTCTATTCAAACCGAATAGAATGAACAGGAAAAAACAGAATAAAAAGCCGTTTGGCATCAATTTAAAAAAAAAAAAAAACCCCACAGGAATTCATCCATCCATCCATTTCCCAACCCATGGGGGTCTGCTGGAGCCATTTCCAGCCAACACAGGGCACAAGGCAAGAACTAATCCCAGGCAGGATGCCAACCCACCGCAGGACACACACAAACGGGCCAATTTAGAACCGCCAATCCACCTAACCTGTATGTCTTTGGACTGTGGGAGGAAACCGGAGCGCCCCCACAGGAATTCAGAGAAGGCACATCTCAAAGATCAAAAACTACTTGATAATAGGGCTGTGCGATATGACCAAAATCTTATATCCCGATATTTCATTTCATATCCCGATATCACGATATAGTACATTTTCTTTGTATTCAGTGAATAGTTTATATAATCACCACTCCTTTTTTCATTTAAATTAAAAAAATCAAAAATGAGAAGTACTCAACTTGTAATTATTTCTGTTCTTTTATTTAGAACATTTGAGCAAATGTTTGACTTAGAATGTAAACATAAAATGTTAATGTATCAAATATAAAACACTTTTCAAAAACAAATTACTAAAGGCCCAATATAAAATACTGCTATATAAAATGCCTGACATAAACAAAATGTGAACTGTAGCAGCAATAACTCTCACAACATATATTAAATATAAAAGGATCAAAGCACTAACAACTAAACTATATAAGGCCAATAAACCCTTTAAACAAAATAAATACAAGTCTAACATTAACTGTCAAAACCAAATGTAACACATTGTACTTCAAACTGTAGCAGCAATAAGGCTTACGACAAAAATATATTAAATATATAATATTAAATATAATATTTTTTAGGCTACATTCTAGTAAAATGTTAATTTGCACATCGTAGTGTGGCAAATCTCCGTTAATGAGTTACAGCTGATCGCCCCGTGCGTGGGACTGGACGGCGCTAACATGTTGATGCCGTCCCGCCCCAAGCACGGGGCGATCCGCGTAACTCGTTAACGGAGATTTGCCGTTAATGCAGTTGTGTGCGTAAACGTAATTTTAACAAGATTAACGATGACAGCAAACGCTGCAGGGAAAATTATGCCTTAAGCAAATTGTTTTGGTAGCAATTAATCTTCCAAGCTTTTAACATGCTTGTTTAAATAGTACCTTTACAACTGTAATATCCCACGTGGCCTGCCTCTCAGTTGTAAACTCTCTGCATGCTCGCTCACGTGCTTTTTGCGGAGGTAGTAGAAGAGGTTTGTCGTGTTGGAGTCTGTGGTAGCGATCGGTTTGCAGCATAATTTGCACAGTACCGTTTTCTGGTCCTTGTCAGACTCTTCAAATCCAAACCATCTCCATACTACAGAGGTAGCCCCTCATTTAGGAACAAGGTCTTTCTGTGTGGAGCTACCTGGTGTTGCCTCGTCTTCATCAGCTATGCTAGTGTGTCTGCATCCACGTGGTGGCCATCAAAACAATGAAAAAAATATTGCCGTAAACAGTTTATTTTGCAACACCGCGAAACAAACGATAGCGTAATGTGCAGCGATATACGTTTTCATATTGTCATCCGATATATATCGTTATATCGAACAGCCCTACTTGATAACATCTGAGGTGGAAAGTGATGTAAATCTACTTGAGTGGTGAAGAACAAACTTGCAAAAAAGTACCTGTATACTCCCTGCCTCAAGCAGCCATTCTGAAAGGGCTTTCAGCACTGGAGGAAATGTTGTAACATATGACCATGCTACTGTAAAACCAGAGGCTATGGATAGACAAGTGTTTCTATCACACAACTTGAAGTTTCCTCAGAAGAATTTTGCAATTCTGTTATTTTTTTGTCTATCTTTGTGCAATACTAGACCAAACTTGGAGCTAGCAATTTATTTAAAAAATTTATAGGTTTGGGTTTTTATTGTATCTTTGTGCAATATAGGACATAACTTCTTTACAAATGCTATAGTTTCTTTTCCAGTGCAGTATTTGACAGTTTATACAATAATACAGTATGTTAGATTTTTGTTCTTGCTTGTATGCTGCACAATTCACCTTACAGCAGAGCAGTTTATGTTTATCCAGACTGTAATGTTCATGCCCTGTAATCAATTATGATCAGTATTTAATACCCTTTGGATTCATATCTGGTTTACATTAAAAGTAACCACCTGTTTAAAATGCTCTAATTATAATAGTTTTGTTGGTCTTTTGTGTAAATCCTGTAGGCCACTTTGAAATGGTTTTATTGATGTTTGCATTGTTTGATCTCAGTAATACTTTGACCGGTGATTTTAATTTTTTTTGCGTCATTTTACTTCAGTTTTACGTACATAAATAAGACCTGTTTTCCTTAACTGTTGTTTCCATTAATCTCAATAGTAAGCTAAAATGAATATCCTATTAACAAGACCAAGCTAAATCAGTAAGACTTTTAGTAACATGTTTTTAAATGATGCAGAATTCTAGCACCTTATTGTCACTGTGATAAACTCAACTGAATGCACCTGTGTGTATGAATAACACATTTATTTTGTTTTTTACTACGGACACAAACTCTCTCACTGTATACTTTATTTGCTTAATGATGTGCCTCTTGAAACCAGATATGGTATGTGAAAGCAGACAAATTCTAGCCACTGCTGAAATATTTATGCCGCAATGAGTGCAAGGCATATCCATGGACTTTTTAGTTCAATAATGGATGACTATGGCATAACCCTTTCCAAATTCCACTCTCTCTCATGGGAAAACATTAGAAAAATGTATTTCAATACTTGCACTACACACCTCATGGCAACACTTTTGCTGTATTAGGTAAATGATTATCATTTTCAACAAACTAAGACAAAATAAAATTCAACTCAAGTGAGAGATACGACTGTAAAGAATCATGTTTGTGTAAAAGTATAAAACTACATCAGCTTTGAACATGTCTCAAAATTCACAACAGTCAATTGTACATACACAAAATTATCCTAACACTTTCAAGATTTGTATATTCCTGTAAATGTAAATGGAGGAACAGACCAAACAAAAATTGGTTTCTATTTCAGTTTCTGAACAGAATGACTACATTTAAAAAGTTTTGATTAAGATTTTTCTTTGGATGAGAAAAAGGGTGAATGTTTTATTTGTCAAAAAGTTATATTCGCCATTATAAGCTGAAAATAGAAAAGTCTGAAAATTACTTTATGTAAATTTGAATACTTCATTACCATTGTTAGACTTGCCTATTCTCCACTCCTAATTTCTTAAGTCTAAACATCTCAAACTTTCACTATCTTGTTAAATCAAATACTTATCAATTAACGTTTTCCCATTTTATTTTTGTAAATAGGCTCTGTACTGTTAACTAGTGTCAGGAGGAGCTGCTGGGAATGAAGCTAAACGTCTCATTTCAGTTGAGCATTTGTTTAAAAAGTAAACAAAACAAAGAAAGTCCTGCAATATTATTAGTCAGTAGACCATCCTGTATTAAATACTGAAAAATCACTTGCTAATTTGTGCCAAGACAAAGTGGTATAGGGATGCCTGTGAAATAAACAAAAAGATTTTTAAAAACAATTATACATGACTGAGGCAATCCACCAATGGTGACAAGCTTTTGGGCTGCCATTCATTTAAACAAATGATTTCTTTCAACTACTGAACGAGAAAGGGTAAGTACAATAAAGGACAATAACCAGTCAACAGCTAAATGACTCAAAATGTGGCAGTTCATCTTTAAAAACACAGGCAAATCAACACAAAGTTGGATAACATTTTATATCAGTATAATAGTTTTGAAAAGGTCACATTTTGAACAACAACATAATTGCATTAAGTCAAACACATTTTTTCTTTTAATTCTTAAAATTTAAACCACACAGCACATCACATGTTCTCTATTTCATACAAAATACGCAGTGACAATTACCAGTAATGTTACTACTTCTTCCAAATAAAAGGACCCATCACATGCAACACACTGAACATGGTGGTAACTTTTTTAATAATTATGAATAATGCACAGTTAATTGGTTGTTATTTGGGTACATATTGCATGCATTTTCTACGAGATTCCATACACATGCACTTTTGGGACTTCAAGCTAACCCTGTATGAGGGAGTATGTATACAAGTCCTTTGTAGCCTTTTAGCTATTTCAAAAATTGTCTCCTGCCTTGAACCTGATGCTGCTGCAACTCTAAAGCTCAATCCAATCCGAACTTCACATTTAATATACCACTGAATATGAACATTTTATAAGTTAAGTTTTGTTCATATTATTACTACTCATATTGAAAGCAAGAACATAAAGGCAATAAAGTATTGCAAGCAGTATAAACATGCCATATACAGTACATCTAAAACCCTAAATTTTCCCCACTTATGAAAAATTTAAAAAGTGATTGATAACTAAAATAAGAGCTATGAATGCCATATCCTTTAAATCCATGTTTGTTTAATACAGCTTATATATAATTGTTTTTTTTTCATAAAGCTTGACTGTCAAATTTACTGTACTTTATTGGTTGTATTTGTTGAACATATTTCGAAAGATTTCTGATATTTAGAAAAAATATTTCACTTGTGACATTATTCTAGTGGCTTTGATTGGGAAATATACAATGAGGGGGAGAAAAAAAAGTCTCCACACACATTTATCATTTATGTTAGAATCGCTGGTGGTTTATCATAACACTACATACAGGTAGGCAGAATTTGCATGACTTTCAATGACTATATATATATATATATTTTATATTATATATATATATTTATTATATAGTCAGTGAAAGTCATGCAAATTCTGCCTACCTGTATGTAGTGTTATGATAAACTCCAGTACTGAGAAGAAATAAAATTTTATATATATATATATATATATATATATATATATATATATATATATATATATATATATATATATATATATATATATATATATATATATATATATATATATATATATATATATATATATATATATATAAATTTGTATTTCTTCTCAGTATTTCAAGACCAGGTCTAGTTATTATGCATAGCAGAGACGGTATACATTAAATGCATCCTCAAATAGAAAACACCAGCAGTTGCAGACACAGTTTTTAAAATTTGTTATTGCTTTACCTTCTTTAGCTTCCTTTACCCAGTTGTATTTAAGAAAATGGACTGATGGGATGAACAGATAACATTTTTTAAATGCAGTTCACTCCCAAAAGAAATAAGACTAATTAAATTCTAAGTCCTTACTGTAATTAATGTATATGCTCACGTATAAGTCGGGTCTTGAAACCTGAAAAATCGATCATAAAAGTCAGACCATGGCTTATACGCCCGTTCAAAAATCCGACACTTAATTTTTTCTTTTTTTTAATTTTTTTTTACATCTTCTTGCCTCCTCCAATCTCGCATCAGTTTCTCGGACACATCGAATTTTGTTGCAGCAGCACAGTTACACAATTTTTCGCTGCTTCAATGATGATTAATTTAAAACCAGCTTCATATTTTCATCTGATTGAATGCTCCAACATAGATATGGGATGCTCTTATGATAAAGATGTATGAGGGTGTGAGATACAAAAAACACATCAATTCAAATGTTGCTTCGGAACAGTTTGAGTATTACCATGTGGTCACGTAGGCATAGTAGAGAGAGATAGGTTAGGAGCACACGCTAATACAGCGCATTGCTGCGCCCACATAGAAAAAAAAAGGCAGTGTGCTCCATCTCTCAGGTGGGCGTTAGCATATCATAATCCCTTTTACCAATAGCGCGAGTTTTCCGCATTCGACTTATACGAATGACATTATAAAATACCAGAAATTATACAGTAAAGCATTGGACACCAAGATGTTGGCAGCAGATCCTTTTAAGTCCTGCAAGTTGTGAGGTGAAGCCTCAATGGATCTGACTTATTTTTCCAGCATATCCCATGGATGCTTGATTGAGATCTAGGGAATCTGAAGTCCAAATCAACACCTTGAAGTTTTTGCCAAACACTGTTGCCATGAAGGGGCATATGTGTTCGGAAACAATCCTTAGTATATGTCAAAGTAACATCCACATGAATGCCAGGACCAAACATTTCCCAGCTGAATATTGCCCAGAGCATCCCACTGCCTCCAGAGTCTTGCCTTCTTCCCATCCTGCCGCCTTCTCTTTCCAAGGTAAATAAAACTCACACACCTAGCAGTCCACCCAATCAATAAAAAAGCATGATTCATCAGATCAAGCCACCTTCTTCCATTGCTAAATGGTCCAGTTCCACACATATGGCCAATGTAGATGCTTTTTACGGTGGACAGGGTCAGCACAGGCACTCTGACTAGTCTGTGGCTTCATAGCCCAATACGCACCAAGCTGTGATCCACTTTGTGTTCTAACAACTTCTCTAATGGCTAGCAATTATGTTCTTCAGTAATTTGTGCTACAGTGACTGGTCTGTGGAATTGGACAAGACGGGCTAGCCTTTTGCTTCCCACATGCATAAATGACCCGGTTACTGGTTTACCTATTGTCCTTCCTTGCACCACATTTTTTTTAGATACTAACCACTGCATACTAGGCACACCTCACAAGACCTGCAATTTTTTTCTCTTTCTGCCTAAATCCCACCCTTTAACCACTGTAACGACACAGTCAACATTATTCACTCCACCTCTCAGTGGTTTTAATGTTGTGGCTTATTGGTGTATATATATATTTTGTCACTGTCCTGCTCCACTGACAGACTAAAGAGATCATTCCTCCCCCACACTATGCAAATCTTCAATTCCACCCAGGGGAGTAAATGCTAACATTAATTTTATTTTAATTTTTTTCATTTTTTTTATTTTTTTTTATTACTATTTAATTTAATATTGTTTCTTTGTATCAGTATACTGCTGCTGGATTATGTGAATTTCCCCTTGGGATTAAAAAAGTATCTATCTATCTATATATACTGCTCAAAAAAATTTAAAGGAACACTTTTTAATCAGAGTATAGCATCAAGTCAATGATATTGATCTGGTCAGTTAAGTAGCATGGGGGTTGTTAATTAGTTTAATCTGCTTTGGTGTTAATGAAATTAACAAAAGATGCACCAGAGGGGCAACAATGAGACCACCACTAAAACAGAAATGGTTTAACAAGTGGAGCCCACTGACATTTTTCCCGCATCATCTTTTCTGACTATTTTTTTTACTAGTTCATTTGGCTACAATCAGTGTCACTACTGGCAGCATGATGCGTTACGTGGACCCTACAGAGGTTGCATAGGTAGTTCAAATTCCGGTAATGGCACATATTGATGTACCATCCTGGAGAAGGTTTGCTGTGTCTCCCAGCATAGTCTCAAGGGCATGGTGGAGATTCCAGGAGACACAGGCAAATACTCTAAGAGAGCTGGACACGGCTGTAGAAGGTCCTTAACCCATCAGCAGAAGTGGTATCTGCTCCTTTTGGCAAGGAGGAACAGGATGAGCACTGCCAGAGCCCTACAAAATAACCTGCAGCAGGCCACTGGTGAAAATGTCTCTGACCAAACAATCAGAAACAGACTTCATGAGTGTGGCCTGAGGGCCGACGTCCTCTAGTTGGCTCTGTGCTCACTGCCCGGCACCGTGGAGGTCAATTGGCATTTTCCATAGAAAACCAGAAATGGCAGATCCACCACTGCCGCCCTGTGCTATTCACAGATGAGAGCAGGTTCACCCTGAGCACATGTGACAGACGTGAAAGTGTCTTGAGAAGCTGAGAACGTTATGCTGCCTGTAACATCGTTCAGCATGACCGGTTTAGTGGTGGGTCAGTGGTGGTCTGGGGAGGCATATCCATGGAGAGACACACAGACCTCTAAAAGCTAGACAACGGCACCAGGCTTTACTGCCATTAGGTATTGGGATGAAATTATTGAACCCATTGTCAGACCCTATGCTGGTGCAGTGGGTCCTGGGTTCCTCCTGGTGCATGACAAATGCCCGGCCTCATTTGGCAAGAGTATGCAGGCAGTTCCTGGAGGATGAAGGAGTTAATACTATTGACTGGCCCCCATGCTCGCCTGAACTAAATCCAACAGAACACCTCTGGGACATTATGTTTTGGTCTATCCGATGCTGCTAGGTTGTACCTCAGACTGTCCAAGACTAAAGTGATGCCCTTTCCCAGATCTGGGAGGAGTTCCCCCAGGACACCATCCGTCTCTTTAGGAGCATGCCCGGACGTTGTCAGGCATGTATACAAGTACGAAGGGGCCAAACAAACTACAGAGTACGATTGTGAGTTGCTGCAATGAAATTTCGGCAAAATGGACTAGCCTGCCGCATCATTTTTTTCACTTTGATTTTTGGGGTGTCTTTGAATTCAGCCTTCTGTAGGTTGATAATTTCCATTTCCATCAAGCAATGTGGCATCCTTTCATTCCTAACACGTTACCCTAGTCCATACCAATATAGATATCCAGCATCATTTTTTCCCCATTGAGATCTGATATGTTTTCAAAGTGCTCCTTTAATTTTTTTGAGCAGTTTTACATATATACAAATACACATACATATATATTTATATATATATATATATATATATATATATATATATATATATATATATATATATATATATATACACACACACACACACACACAAATACTCCAAGTATAAAAACTGCTAACCTACCACCAGGAAGAAATTCCATGATGAGGTAAAGGTTCAATTTATCCTGAAAGCTGTAGAACATTTTCACAACCCAGAGGCTGTCTGCTTCCACCAGAATGTCTCTTTCTGCTCTAATATGACCCACCTGTTAGATGCAGTATTATTAATAATTGTAAAACATATCAATAAGAAAAAGTAACCATTTAATACAATGCCATTAGCATTATGTGTATAACAAAATAACAAATGTCTATTATTGTGTAGTCCTGAAGGACATTACACTATTATGAAAAATACATATTCACCTGCACATAAGACCTTGGTACATAACTACCAGAACACCACCCCCAAATGCATCACAATCTCCCCTTTGATTTTTAATCTCTTCTTTTCCAATGATTTTTTTTTTTAAGTAATGCAGAGTCAGTAGCTATTACTAAACAAACTATGAAATACAATGGGAAATATTACAAGATGAAAAATAAAGTACAAGAAAACCCACAATCAGAATAAAAGTATTTCCATATCAAATATAAAAAATACATCACAGTCTACCACAATTCTAGTCTTTAACTGTACCTGTTCTTTTTCCAGCATGTCTGCTTTTCGCAGTATTTTCATTGCATACACATGCCCTGTGTCTTTCTTCTGGACAAGGCGCACCTGTAATTGATTTAGATAGTCAACATGTTAATTAATTGCACTACTGTTTTTGTTAATTAAACAATATAAAATATTTGTATTATAGGAGTATTTTCAGAGTCTTCAACATGAAGTTCATCACATAAAACACTTCAAATGCTGAACAGACAGCAGTACAAACTGAAAATTGCACTACTATCTCTAAATTTAGCCTAAAAATATCTAAAACAACGAATAATTCTGAAAAGGAAGACACTGGGCACAACAATT